>NC_056438.1:68615379-68915379 GCF_018296145.1 Oncorhynchus tshawytscha
AATGACAAGATGCTTGTCTCCTTCGCTCCTTCTGTGCTGTGCGCACCTTCCCATTTACACCAGAGATCTGTATATAATGACGAGATGCTCATGTTTCTGCCCTAACAATGAGAGGCAATAACATTTCAGCTGTTCTGCCTTGTAAGCTAGCAAATAAATCCAATTTGGCAAAATTTGAAATATAAAGATTACTCACTAGGACGTGGACTGGTGCTTGAGAGATTGTTTATAATCTTCTGTGATGCCTTCTACAAGAAGTTAGTCATTATTAGTGAATGTGCATTATGCATGCTTCTGGTTATTACATTTGTAACAAAATTAGCATTTTCATAGACAGACTTGAAAGCCATATCAGTGATTATTGCAAAAAAATAAGGTTAAACTATTTTTATAAAATAATACATATATAATTAGTGAAATGTAGTGTATTTTACCTTTATACAACAACGCTTATTTAGAGAAAAACTTTTAAAAATTGATATACGTGAAAAAAATGATCAAGCATTGATTTTAAGGCCATATCGCCCAGCCGAACTCTAAACAAACTACCGAAACGTTTTGCACATGACTTAAAAGTCAGGATGACTGTGACCAACATTGTTGTGTCATAAAGTCACCAAAAAAATAAAATAATGAAGAGCAGTTAATTTTTTTTTTTTTTACACAGACACGTATGTACAGAAAGTAAACAGAACAAGAGACGGAAAGTTCCGTTGGTTCCACTGAAACAAACAGCTTCTTCAGCCTCAGGTCAATCCTCAGGCCATAGTTCAAAGGTTATATGGTTTATAAAAGTGCCTCTTTTCTCTCCTCCGTTCATATTTTCTGTTGTAGGGTTTGTTTGTTGACGTTATTTCTTATGAAAATCTCAATCTAAAGTGCATGGATGACGTAAATGGAATTCATTAAAACAAATGTCTGTTTCTGTTTTATATCCATTCACTGGCTCAGACGGGAACCATACTGCCCTGCATCTGTTCCTGTATTTGTTGCATGTGGGACAGCAATACCTGCTGCACACTGGCAAGGATCTGGTCCTGGTGTGATGGTGTGACGATTCCTATACTGGCCATGTCCCTGTAAACATAGTACAACACACAATTAGGCATGTTGGGAGTTGAAAAGAGCATGCTCACGGACACACAAAATGAGAAAGAGAGAAAAAGAGAAAGAGAATAGGAGAGACAGAGAGACTATTGAGAAAGGACGCCGTAGGCAGACATGGCTCTCAAGAGAAGACAGGCTATGTGCACACTGCCCACAAAATGAGGCGGAAACTGAGCTGCACTTCCTAACCTCCTGCCAAATGTATCTCCATATTAGAGACACATATTTCCCTCAAATTACACAGATCCACAAAGAATTCGAAAACAAACCCAATTTTGATGAACTCCCACATCTGCTGGGTGAAATACCACAGTGTGCCATCATAGCAGCATGATTTGTGACCTGTTGCCACAAGAAAAGGGCAACCAGTGAAGAACAAACACCATTGTAAATACAAACCATATTTATGTTTATTTATTTTCCCTTTTGTACTTTATCCAGTCGCACATTGTCACAACACTGTATATATATATATATATACATAATATGACATTTGTAATGTCTTTATTCTTTTGGAACTTCTGTGAGTGTAATGTTTACTGTTTATTTTTATTGTTTATTTCACTTTTGTATATTATTTACTTCACTTGCTTTGGCAATGTTAACATTTCCCATGCCAATAAAGCCCCTTGAATTGAGAGAGAGGGAGAGAGACAGGTAACGAGAGAGATAGAGAGAAACCGACTTACTGCTGTGTGAGGGTTAGCAGGCTGTCAGGACTGGTGTATCCAGCAGCAGTGAGGGTGTCTTTGTACATGTCCATCCCTATAGCCTGGAGCCAGTATTCTACTGACCACACCGACACAAACTCTGGACCTCCTACAGGCTCCAACAGAGTGGGAACAGGCCTGCACAGAGACAAAGAAAGAATGAGTTATAGTGAGTCCATGTTATTAAAAAACATTGAAAGGGCCTGCAATGAAAGACATGGTTGCCTGTGTGTGTGTGTGTGTGTGTGTGTGTGTGTGTGTGTGTGTGTGTGTGTGTGTGTGTGTGTGTGTGCGTGTACCTCTCCCCTCCTGTCCTCCTCAGTGTGGTGGTTGGGTTGCGGATGAGTTTATCCATAATGTTGAGGATCTGCGTGAAACTGGGTCTGTGTATTCTGTCTCTCTGCCAGCAGTCTAACATCAGTTGGTGCAGACAAACTGGACAGTCCATAGGTGGGGGCAGACGGTAACCCTCATCTATCGCTTTTATCACCTAGAGAGAGGGGGAGAAAGGGATCAAGTGGGTAAGAAAGCATGTTTAACTAACTTTGTCTAACTGTTCAACTTAGTTTCTGTCTCACATTCAGGCGAATGTCCTGTTTTTGAGTTTTAACACACACTTACATCCTGGTTACTCATGTCCCAATATGGCCGTTCTCCATATGACATCACCTCCCACATGACCACGCCGTAGCTCCATGTGTCAGAGGCTGGAGTGAACTTCCTGTAGGCGATGGCCTCTGGAGCAGTCCATCTGATGGGGATCTTCCCCCCTGGAGAGTGGTACGTCCCAGTCACCTCCTGTAACACATGGAAGAGAATGAGAAAATGAGAAATTAGGATCCACAGGTGCTAAGGACCCACATTTAAAAGATGAGTGATCTAACAGTCATTGAAACCTTATCTTGCATAATAAATCATTACTCCAGACAAGTAATATGCATGTTTAGGTTCTATGTTCTTTCCTGTGTTTCTGTGTTCTTACCTGTGTGGTGTATGCTGCCTCAGACTCATCCTCCAGTACTCGTGACAGGCCGAAGTCAGACACCTTACACACCAGGTTACTGTTGACCAAGATGTTGCGTGCGGCCAGGTCTCGGTGAACGTAGCTCATGTCAGACAGGTACTTCATGCCCGACACGATGCCACGCAGCATGCCCACCAGCTGGATCACTGTGAACTGACCGTCGTGTTTCTAATGGAGAAAGACAATATAGACATTAGAATAGAGTTTACAGTGTGAACACAGAGATACATACTCTCTCTCATTCTCCTTCTTACCCTGAGGAAGGTGTTGAGGGATCCATTCTCCATGTACTCTGTGATGATCATCACTGGTTTACCTGAACAGGAGACAAACAAACAGCGATTAAGCCAGGGTGGAGTTCCACAAAGATCAGTTTTGGGTTCCCTGCTTTTACTTTATAAATGAAGAAAGAACCTGTAAATCTCTGCTTAGATTGGTCAAAGTAGCTGTCAATCACTCACATCGTGTGACCACACCCTCCAGTCTGATGATGTTTGGGTGGTCGAACTGTCCCATGATGCTGGCCTCAGAGAGGAAGTCCCGCCTCTGTTTGTCAGCGTATCCTGCCTTCAGACTCTTTATGGCCACGTAGATCTCCCTCTTCCCCTGGAGCCGCAGACGGCCACTACACACCTCCCCAAACTCACCTACAACGCACATAGATAAACACAATATCAATAACTACACACCTCCCCAAACTCACCTACAACACACACACACACACCCACACACACACACACACACACACGCGCGCGCACACACACACACACACACACACACACACACACACACACACACACACACACACACACACACACACACACACACACACACACACACACACACACACACACACACACACACACACACACACACACACACACACACACACACACACATTGATGATTTATTGTCCGTGTGTGTGTCAGGCTCCCTTACCGATGCCAATTACTTTCTCTATGTGTATGTTGGAGGCGTCAATCTCTTTGGCAAACTCATGGACAGCCTGGTCCGGGTCCTCATAGGTGAAGGGGTCCACGTATATCCTCACACCTTCAGATGGAGAGGGAGAGGGAAGGAGGGGGGAAGGGAGATGGTTTGAGAAAATACATTGGAAGGTATGGAGGGATGCCCACATGAATATGTGCTCGGCCATGTTTGTTTGTGTGTGGGGTCTTACCTGGGTTTAAATGTTTCTCCTCCTCTAAGTCCTGCTTAGCTTTGCTGTATTGTCCCCTCCTGAAATAACAGAGGTAGAGAATGAAGTAGTGAAGGGAACAGAACACAGCTCGCTAACAGGTAGAAGGAGGACAGGGGGATGGAGGGAGAAAAGTGACTTAGGAAGAAGGAGAGGGGGATGGAGGGAGAATAGTGACTTAATGGGATGGAGGGAGAATAGTAATTTAGGAAGAAGGAGAGGGGGATGGAAGGAGAAAATGAGTTGTGTGTGCAGGTGTGTGTGTGTGTGCATGTGTGACACCTTAGTCCTGAGAGCCACTCTCAGTATAAAGCAACCTCAAGGGAGAGGTTGTGTGTGTGTGGGGAGGCAAGGGGGAGTTGATACAGGGGCTGTGTTTTTGTGGACACTAATGATAAAATCAGGGACAAGGGGATTACCAGGTGAGCAATCAGGCCTTTAGGAAACACCGTCTCTTTTAGGACAAATCAAATCAAATGTTATTTGTCAGATGCGCCGAATACAACATCTGTAGACCTTACAGTGAAATTCTTACTTACAAGCCCTTAATCAACATCTGTAGACCTTACAGTGAAATTCTTACTTACAAGCCCTTAACCAACATCTGTAGACCTTACAGTGAAATTCTTACTTACAAGCCCTTAACCAACATCTGTAGACCTTACAGTGAAATTCTTACTTACAAGCCCTTAACCAACATCTGTAGACCTTACAGTGAAATTCTTACTTACAAGCCCTTAACCAACATCTGTAGACCTTACAGTGAAATTCTTACTTACAAGCCCTTAACCAACATCTGTAGACCTTACAGTGAAATTCTTACTTACAAGCCCTTAACCAACATCTGTAGACCTTACAGTGAAATTCTTACTTACAAGCCCTTAACCAACATCTGTAGACCTTACAGTGAAATTCTTACTTACAAGCCCTTAACCAACATCTGTAGACCTTACAGTGAAATTCTTACTTACAAGCCCTTAACCAACATCTGTAGACCTTACAGTGAAATTCTTACTTACAAGCCCTTAACCAACATCTGTAGACCTTACAGTGAAATTCTTACTTACAAGCCCTTAACCAACAGTGCAGTTTTAAGAAGTGGTAAGAAACTATTTACTAAAATGAACTGAAGTAAAAAATTAAAAATAAGAAAAACAAACAAATAATTAAGGAGCAACAATAAAATAACTGTAGTGAGGCTATATACAGGGGATACCAGTACAGAGTCAATGTGCGGGGGCACCGGTTAGTCGAGGTAATTGAGGTAATAGGTATACTACCATTCAAAAGTTTGGGGCCACTTAGAAATCTCCTTGTTTTTGAAAGAACAGCAAATGTTTTGTCCATTAAAATAACATCAAATTGATCAGAAATACAGTGTAGACATTGTTAATGTTGTAAATGACTTTTGTAGCTGGAAACGGCAGATGTTTTTATGGAATATCTACATAGGCGTACAGAGGCCCATTATCAGCAACCATCACTCCTGTCATCCAATGGCACGTTGTGTTAGCTAATCCAAGTTGATCATTTTAAAAGGCTAATTGATCTTTAGAAAACACTTTTGCAATTATGTTAGCACAGCTGAAAACTGTTGTTCTGATTAAAGAAGCAATAAAACGGGCCTTCTTTAGACTAGTTGAGTATCTGGAGCATCAGCATTTGTGGGTTTGATTACAGGCTCATAATGGCCAGAAAAAAAGAACTTTCTTCTGAAACTCATCAGTCTATTCTTGTTCTGAGAAATGGCTATTCCATGTGAGAAACTGCCAAGAAACTGAAGATCTCGTACAACGCTGTGTACTACTCCCTTCACAGAACAGCACACACTGGCCCTAACCAGGATAGAAAGAGGAGTGGGAGGCGCCGGTGCACAACTGAGCAAGAGGACAAGTACATCAGAGTATCTAGTTTGAGAAACAGACACCTCACAAGTACTCAACTGGCAGCTTCATTAAATAGAGATGGGTGCTTTGCAGGTACTATGTCAACAGTGAAGAGGCGACTCCGGGATGCTGGCCTTCCAATCAGAGTTGCAAAGAAAAAGCCATATCTCAGACTGGACAATAAAAATAAAAGATTAAGATGGGCAAAAGAACAGACACTGGACAGAGGAAGATTGGAAAAAAGTGTTATGGACAGACAAATCTAAGTTTGAGGTATTCAGATCACAAAGCATGCTGGAGGCAATGTGATGGTCTGGGGGTGCTTTGGTGGTGGTAAAGTGGGAGATTTGTACAGGGTAAAAGGGATCTTGAAGAAGGAAGGCTATCACTCCATTTTGCAACGCCAAGCCATACCCTGTGGATGGCGCTTAATTGGAGGTAATTTCCTCCTACAACAGGACAATGACCCAAAGCACAGCTCCAAACTGCAAGAACTATTAGGGAAGAAGCAGTCAGCTGGTATTCTGTCTATAATGGCGTGGCCAGCACAGTCACCGGATCTCAACCCTATTGAGCTGTTGTGGGAGCAGCTTCACCCTATGGTACGTAAGAAGTGCCCATCAAGCCAAACCAGCTTGTGGGAGGTGCTTCAGGAAGCACAGGGTGAAATCTCTTCAGATTACCTCAACAAATTGACAACTAGAATGCCCAAGGCTGTAATTGCTGCAAATTAAGGATTATTTGACAAAAGCAAAGTTTGAAGGACACAATTATTATTTCAATTAAAAATAATTATTTATAACATTGTTCAATGACTTATATTTCCTATTCATTTTGTAACTCATTTCATGTATGTTTTCATGGTGACCCCAAATTTTTGAACGGTAGTGTACATGTAGGTAGAGGTAAAGTGACTATGCATGGATGATAAACAGAGAGTAGCAGCAGAGTAAAAATGGGGGTGGAGGTCAATGCAAATAGTCCGGGTAGCCATTTGATTAGCTGTTCAGGAGTCTTATGGCTTGGGGGTAGAAGCTGTTAAGAAGCCTTTTGAACCTAGACTTAGTACTCCTGTACCGCTTGCCGTGCGGTAGCAGAGAGAACAGTCTATGACTAGGGTGGCTGGAGTCGCTGGAAATTTCTTGTGCTCGACCCTCCAGAGGCCTTCCTCTGACACTGCCTGGTATAGAGGTCCTGGATGGCAGGAACCTTGGCCCCAGTGATGTACTGGGCCGAACACACTACCCTCTGTAGTGCCTTACAGTCGGATGCCAGGTGGTGATGCAACCAGTCAGGATGCTCTTGATGGTGCAGCTGTAGAACTTTTTAAGGATCTGAGGACCCATAACAAATCTTTCCAGTCTCCTGAGGGGGAATAGGTTGTGTCGTGCCCTCTTTTTGATTGTCTTGGTGTTTGGACCATGAAAGTTTGTTGGTGATGTGGACACTAAGGAACTTGAAGCTCTCAACCTGCTCCACTTCAGCCCGGTCGATGAGAATGGAGGCGTGTTCGGTCCTCCTTTTCCTGTAGTCCACAATCATCTCCTTTGTCTTGATCACATTGAGGGAGAGGTTGTTATTCTGGCACAACACTGCCAGGTCTCTGACCTCCTCCTTATAGGCTGTCTCATCACTGTTGGTGATCAGACCTACCACTGTTGTGTTGTCGGTCAACTTATCAATGGTGTTGGTGTTGTGCTTGGCCATGCAGTCATGGTTAAACAGGGAGTACAGGAGGGTACTGAGCAAGCACCCGAGGGGCTCCCGTGCTGAGGATCAGCGTGGCAGAGGTGTTGTTGCCTACCCTCACCACCTGGGGGCGGCCCGTCAGGAAGTCTAGGATCCAGTTGCATAGGGAGGTGTTAAGTCCCAGGGTCCTTAGCTTAGTGGTGAGCTTTGAGGGCACTATGGTGTTGAACGCTGAGCTGTAGTCAATTCTCACGTGGGTGTTCCTTTTGTCCAGGTGGGAAAGGGCAGTGTGGAGTGCCATATAGATTGCATCATCTGTGGATCTTTTGGGGTGGTATGCAAATTGTAGTGGGTCTAGGGTTTCAGGGATAATGGTGATGATGTGAGACATGACCAGCCTTTCAAAGCACTTCATGGCTACAGACATGAGTGCTACGGGTTGGTAGTCATTTAGGAAGTTTCGTGTTCTTGGGCACAGGTACTATGGTGGTCTGCTTGAAACATGTTGGTATTATAGACTCGGTCAGAGACAGGTTGAAAATGCCAGTGAAGACACTTGCCAGTTGGTCAGCGCATGCTCGGAGTACACGTCCTGGTAATCTGTCTGGCCCTGCGGCCTTGTGAATGTTAACCTGGTTTACTCACATTGGCTACGGAGAGTCGCCCGGAACAGCTGATGCTCTCATGCATGCTTCAGTGTTGCTTGACTCGAAGAGAGCATAGAAGTTATTTAGCTCATCTGGTAGGCTCGTGTCACTAGGCAACTCACGGCTGTGCTTCCCTTTGTAGTCTGTTAGAGTTTGCAAGCCCTGCCACATCCAAAAAGCATCAGAGCCGGTGTAGTACGATTCAATCTTAGTCCTGTATTGATGTTTTGCCTGTTTGATGGTTTGTCAGAGGGCATAGCGGGATTTCTTATAAGCGTCTGGGTTAGAGTCCCGCTCCTTGAAAGCGGCAGCTTTACCCTTTAGCTCAGTGTGGATGTTGCCTGTAATACATGGCTTCTGTTTGCGGTATGTACGTACGGTCACTGTGGGGACGATGTCATCGATGCACTTATTGATGAAGCCAGTGACTGATGTGATATACTCCTCAATGTCATTTGAAGAATCCTGGAACATATTCCAGCCTGTCCTAGTAAAACAGTCATGTAGCTTAGCATCCTCGTTATCCGACCACTTCCTTATTGAGCGACTCACTGGTACTTCCTGCTTTAGTTCGGGAGGATAGAGTTATGGTCAGATTTGCCAAATTGAGGGCGAGGGAGAGCTTTGTACGCGTCTCTGTGTGTGGAGTAAATGTGGTCTAGAGTTTTTTTACCCCCTGGTTTTTTACCCCCTCCATGCATTAAAGTCCCCGGCCACTAGGAGCGCCACCTCGATGAGCATTTTCTTGTTTGCTTATTGCCTTATACAGCTCGCTGAGTACCGTCTTAGTGCCAGCATCGGTTTGTGGTGATAGACTGCTACAAAAAATATAGATGAGAACTCTTGGTAAATAGTGTGGTCTACAGCTTATCATGAGAAACTCTACCTCAGGTGAGCCAAACCTTGAGACTTCCTTAATATTAGATTTCGTGCACCAACTGTTATTTACAAATAGACATAGACTGCAGCTGTTCCATCTTCCCGATGGACCGAAAACCAAGCTAGCTGTATGTTATCCATGTCATCGTTCAGCCACGACTCGGTGAAACACAAGATATTACAGTGTTTAATGTCCCGTTGGTAGGATAATCTTGATCGGGGCTCATCCATTTTGTTACCCAATGATTGCACGTTGGCTAATAGGACTGATGGTAGAGGGGGATTACTCACTAGCCGTACTTACACCCCGACCTTCGTCACCGATATCTCTGTCTCTTCTTCATGCGAATGACGGGGATTTGGGCCTTGTCGGGTGTGAAGTAAATCCTTTGCGTCCGACTCGTTAAACAAAAAAATATTTGTCCGTATGAGGTGAGTAATCGCTGTCCTGATATCCAGAAGCTCTTTTCGGTCATAAGAGACGGTGGCAGAAACATTATGTACAAAATAAGTTACAAAAAAACCCACACACAATAGCACAATTGGTTAGGAGCCCGTAACATGGCAGCCATCTCCTCCTGGTGCCATCATACACACGGTCTCCTTTTGTACATACTGCCTCCTTTAAGACACACTATGTATGTTTACCTGTGGCTGTGTGTGTGTGTACCTGTGGCTGATGATGAACACTGTGGTAGAGATGAGCAGTAGAACCACACCCCCACTGATTGACAGTAGGAGAAGGGTGGAGTTAGCGGCATTACCAATCAGAGGCAAGGGATCTGACAGAGGGAGGAGACAACAGGTCACAAACCAGGACATTTTCATTCAAAAACAGGTATATTTTATCAATATCCCTAGCTCTATAAAAATAGACAAATAGAATATCATATAATATGAAATAATAGAACATAGTGTTGTACCTGAGTTGGTGGAAAACTCAAAGGGGGCGCTGAACTCTCCGTATCCGGCGGCCGTGCGAGCTCGCACTTGAAATACGTACACAGTGAGTGGGTTTAGCCCAGTGATATCAGCACTACGGGATGCCGTCTTCATAATGCGGTAGGACCTCTCCTTCTGATTCTGATTGGATAGGAGGAAAAGAGGTGAGGGACGTGTCAATGTCCACTATATGAAGCGTTCCAATATACAGTACATCATACTAAAATACAACCCATTATAATTGGCAAGCAAAAAGAAAATGGGTAAAAGATGTGAACATGATTCTAAAATTTAACTTGAAGTTGCAGAACAATGTTTTCTGTGGGTCTGGAGGGAAATCCCTCTCCCTATGGCCTACAATCACAAAACCATTCAAGCAAGGAAACACACAAAAACATTGCCACACAGTCACAAATCCCTCCCACAGCTTGCCCATCTCTTATCTACATTGCCTCAAACTCTCTCTTTTTCTCTCCCAACATATTTTATCTCAGATTCTCTCCCTCCATTTCTGCAGGTTAGCGTTTTGTGTAATTTATCTTGTTCTGGAGGCAGCTCTGCAGTGGTCACTAGCTGGCACAGCCAAAGTCACAACATTTTAACCCTAACCACATTGCTAACCCTAAAGCCTAACCCTAAACTGAAATTAAGAACAAAAAATATATTTTTGTTTTCATGAATTTTTACACCCAGTTCTGCCTCCAGGACAAGACTCATGACAATACATTTCAACCTGCTACATTTCTCCCTCTATCCTTTTCTGTGTCAAACACAAGGAAAGCTTTGAAGATAGTTTATTGGTTATTTTATAGGTCTATTGATTCTTTTATAGGTCTATTGATAACAGTTGAAGCAGTTGAAAACTTATACACTCACAGATACACATGACACAGAGTTACAATAGGTTTCCATAGGATATCTGATTTCTGAACCGCGGTTCCCACGAGACACCTTACCTTCTCGTAGTACTTGACCTCGTACTCAAGGATGACCCCATTGGGCCGGTCGGGCTGTTGCCATGCCAACGACACATCGTGCCTGGTGACATCACTGGCCTGGATGGATGTGACTGGGGAGGGAGCTGTGAGTGAGAGTGAGAGAGGAGAGAAAGAGGGGTACACAAGTTGAAGAATGAACACTTCTTAACAACTGCCTGCTTAACCCGGAATCCAGCCGCACCAATGTGTCGGAGGAAACACTGTTCAACCGCCTGCAGGCACCGAGCCCTCCACAAGGAGTCGCTAGAGCGCGATGAGCCAAGTAAAGCCCCCCCCTGGCCAAACCCGGACAATGTTGGGCCAATTATGTGCCGCCCTATGGGACTCCTGATCACGGCCGGTTGTGATGCAGGCTGGGATCAAACCTAGGTCTGTAGCGAAGCCTCTAGCACTGCGATGTAGTGCCTTAGACCGCTGCATCACTCAGGAGGCCCATGGCTTCTACATTCTTTTGAATGGTCTTGAATTAATGCATAACAAATGCATAGAAAAATGCTTCAAGCTACAGGCTTGACAGGAAAGAACCGCATCACTTAATGTTGGATGGCAATCACAACGACCCGATTCACCACAGCGGAGTCCTGGATGACATGGCACCTTTGTCTAGGAAACAGGTTGCGGCCTGTCTCACCTCTTTTCATCCTGTCTTTCTATCACTATCATTGTCTGTCCCCTCCCTTTCTATCCCTCTAATATAGTCCCCCCCCCCCATGTCCCAGTATTATTGTGGTAATCACTCTGGCAAACTGACCTTCAGGAGAAGAGAGTTATGTCACTGGTCTATGTGACTCTCTGGATTTATGATACTGACTCACTAAAGACATAATTTTTTTATTTCAGAGTGTATGAGTATTGACCGACTCTGGTTAGTTCCCATACTACTCATTTATTTGATTTGATTTATTTGACCTTTATTTAACTAGGCAAGTCAGTTAAGAACAAATTCTTATTTTCTTATAGCACCCAGTAGGTGACAATATACTACACAAGAAGACAACACACTTCCATCAGGCAGTTAAAGTACCGCTATCTGTGACTCAAAGACAATTTACATTTAATATTACACAAAAAAATACTAGATGAAATGTCAGAATAATGGTAGAGAGAATGATTTATTTCAGTTTTATTTCTTTCATTACATTCCCAGTGGGTCAGAAGTTTACATACACTCAATTAGTATTTGGTAGTATTGCCTTTAAATTCTTTAACTTGGGTCAAACATTTCAGGTAGCCTTCCACAAGCTTTCCACAATAAGTTGGGTGAATTTTGTCCCATTCCTCCTGACAGAGCTGGTGTAACTGAGTCAGGTTTGAAGGCCTCCTTGATCGCACACTCTTTCTCAGTTCTGTCCACAAATGTTCTATGGGATTGAGGTCAGGGCTTTATGATGGACACTCCAATACCTTGACTTTGTTCTCCTTAAGTCATTTTGCCACAACTTTGGAAGTATGCTTGGGGTCATTGTCCGTTTGGAAGACCCATTTGTGACCAAGCTTTAACTTGACTGATGTCTTGAGATGTTGCTTCAATAAATCCACATAATTTCCCTTCCTCATGAAGCCATCTATTTTGTGAAGTGCACCAGTTCCTCCTGCAGCAAAGCACCCCCACAACATGATGCTGCCCCACCCCCGTGCTTCACGGTTGGGATGGTGTTCTTCGGCTTGCAAGCCTCCCCCTTTTTCCTCCAAACATAATGATGGTCATTATGGGAAAACAGTTCTATTTTTGTTTCATCAGACCAGAGGACATTTCTCTAAAAAGTACGATCTTTGTCCCCATCTGCAGTTACAAACCATAGTCTGGCTTTTTTATGTATGTTTTGGAGCAGTGGCTTCATCCTTGCTGAGCAGCCTTTCAGGTTATGTCGATATAGGACTCATTTTACTGTGGATATAGATACTTTTGTACCGGTTTCCTCCAGCATCTTCACAAGATCCTTTGCTGTTGTTCTGGGATTGATTTGCACTTCTCGCACCAAAGTACATTCACCTCTAGGAGAGAGAGAACATGTCACCTTCCTGAGCTGTATAACAGCTGCGTGGTTCCATGGTGTTTATACTTGCACACTATTGTTTGTACAGATGAACGTGGTACCTTCAGGCATTTGGAAATTGCTCCCAAGGATGAACCAGACTTGTGGAGGTCTCCAATTTTTTTTCTGAGTTCTTAGCTGATTTATTTTAATTTTCCCATGATGTCAAGCAAAGAGGCACTGAGTTTGAAAGTAGGCCTTGAAACACATTCACAGGTACACCTCCAATTGACTCAAATAATGTCAATTAGCCTATCAGAAGCATCTAAAGCCATGACATCATTTTCTGGAATTTTCCAAGCTGTTTAAAGGCACAGTCAACTTAGTGTATGTAAACTGCTGACCCACTGGAATTGTGATACAGTGATTTATAAGTGAAATAATCTGTCTGTAAACAATTGTTGGAAAAATTACTTGTGTCATGCACAAAGTAGATGTCCTGACCGACTTACCAAAACTATAGTTTGTTAACAAGAAATTTGTGGAGTGTTTGAAAAACAAGTTTTAATGACTCCAACCCAGGTGTATGTAAACTTCTGACTTCAACTGTATATATCATTAGGCTGTATGTGTAACGTCTTTCGTTGGTAGAAGGAAGAGTGGACCAAAGCGCAGCGTGGAAAGTGTTCATGATACTTTATTCAAAAACACTCAAACAAAATAACAAATGCGAAAACGAAAGTGCACAGTTCTGTTAGGTACAGACACTAAACAGAAAACAAGATCCCACAAAACCCAAAAGGAAAATGACAACTTATATGTGATCCCCAATCAGAGACAACGATAGACAGCTGCCTCTGTTTGGGAACCACACACGGCCAAAAACAAACAAACAGAAAACAGCCTTTCCCACCCGAGTCACACCCTGACCTCACCAAACAGAGAATAATAAGGATCTCTAAGGTCAGGGCGTGACAGTGTGTATTTCTAGATATAGGCCTATTATAAATGTGTATTATTCTCGCATCACCAGCTTTATTGCAAAAAAGACAGACAAATGCACACAACTTTAAGCTATATATTCAATTGAGGTAATGACCTGCCTATTCATCCGCACAGCAATTGATAAAACAGTACCATGTTTTTCTGAGTTTATGTCAATATTACACAGGTAAGCTAACGGTTGCAGAAATCAGGACTGCAGACAGGCTCTATAGACCTCTATATATGAATGACTGTGTCCAACACACCACCTGGGGTTATGTTGGGCATCTACTGACCAGAAAATATTTCTCAATGACAAGTATTGCTAAATCAAAAGGTTTAAGGAAATACAGACAGGCACTACATTAGTACATGACAAAACAGCTCGCTGAATCAAGCATGATGGTCTTGTAAGTATAATAGCAAAGCTTGTTATCATATGATTAAAAAAGCTTGAAAAGGTAGTGGAATGGGATTAGTGTGATGTGGGAAGAATCCAATACTTTACTTGTGTGTGTGTGGTACAAATCACATTATTGTGGGAGCACCTCATCTAAGAGTATGAATTAGGCTGTTTGAGAAGGTTTGAATCCTAAGCAACCTGCCTCCACACAGTTTGAAGTACAATACCAACTTATCTTCTTTAGTAGGTCAAAGCTGTGTGCTGGAAAACCTTGGTAGAGCATGGGTGAAGTAGGCATTGTGGTGCTCATGTGAATTTCCTTTCTTTTTCGGGCTTCAGACAAATGCCTACTTCTCACTTAAAACTTTGTTTTTCATTTTTAATAGCCTATACGGTTAATTATGGCTGCATTGGTCAGAATCTGTAACAATATCAGTGTTGCCAGCTACGGTATATGAGGAGATAGCCTTGTCCAACTAACCCTACTATCTGAACGTGCACATATTGGAAGTTAGAGGTAGCCTAATATTCATTATTTGATAGGGAAAAAAATACTATTATGTGACTAAAATGGCCGTGACTAAAACGAGACAGATTGTCCAGTATTTTAGTCGACTGATAATAAGTAAAACTAACAAAGGATGCATCCTCTTTCTATCTCTCACACTGTTTACTGAGTTTGTAGCAGAAATAAAGTATTCTTCACTCAGCATTTTCTCTCTCACACACACACACACACACACACACACACACACACACACACACACACACACACACACACACACACACACACACACACACACACACACACACACACACAAAGAGGCACAATAGACAAGTATTGTGTTACCGAGGCATCTAAACATCAACCTAAACCAATTACATGACGACTCCACTGTGGTATTATGTTTATGTCACTGAGACAAGTTACTCCTTGAGAGAGGGGACAAACTAAATCCAATTAAACCAACCCGCTTCAGAAACTCTCAAACAGACATGGAATAAACACAGTCCTGCTTGGCCCCTTAAAACACACATACACTCTCCCTCCACTTACTTCTAAACTCTCTCACACACACACAAACTCACCGGCCTGGTTGGTGGTGAGAGTGACAGACACACTCTCTCTTGCCCCTGCAGTGTGGCCTTGGGAAACTCCGTTGCGGGCGCCGATTGTGAAGGTGTAGCGTGTGTGTGCCTGCAGCTCGCTCACACACACTCTGGTGGCCCCCAGGCCGCTCTGCTGGGGGGAGAAAAGGACGTCTGGGCCGCAGGGTAGGCAGAGCTGGGTCCCAAGAGGCCCGTCAGGACCCCCAAGGCTACCAGCCTCTCCAAGTTCACTCCCAGACGAACTGCCAATCTGAGTTTGATTCCCGGTTTGACTCCCAGGGTAACTCTCAGGACCGTGGCAGAGCAGGCAGTCCACACTGTATCTGATGTCAGTTCTCCCTCCAAGCCTGAGGGGGGCGCTCCACTCTAGAACCACTGATGTCTCATTGACCTCTGAGATCAGCTGCTGTGGAGCAGAGGGGGGTTCTGGGATAAATAGGACAGGTAGGTTGAGTTAGAAATGATATTGTGGCAATGGTTACATACAGTGCCATGCAAAAGTATTCACCCCCTTTGGCAGTTTTACTCTTTTGTTGCATTACAACCTGTAAAAATGGATTTTTATTGAAATAGTCCAAATTGGTGAAGTGAAAAAAATACTTGTTTCATAAAATTGATTATAAATATATACACACACACACACACCTGGTCTGAAAGGCCCAGGGAGTCTTATACACCACTAAGCAAGGGGCACCACCAAGCAAGCGACACCATGAAGACCAAGGAGTTCTCCAAACAGGTCAGGAACAAAGTTGTGGAGAAGTACAGATCAGGGTTGGGTTATAAAAAAATATCCGAAACTTTGAACATCCCACGAAGCACCATTAAATCCATTATAAAAAAATGGAAAGAATGGCACCACAACAAACCTGCCAAGAGAGGGCCGCCCACCAAAACTCATGGACCAGGCAAGGAGGGCATTAATCAGAGAGGCAACAAATGATGATAACCCTGAAGGAGCTGCAAAGCTCCACAGCAGAGATTGGAGTGTCTGTCCATAGGACCACTTTAAGCCATACACTCCACAGAGCTGGGCTTTACAGAAGAATGGCCAGAAAAAAGCCATTGCTTCAAGAAATAAATAAGCAAACACTTTTGCCAAAAGGCATGTGGGAGACTCCCCAAACATATGGAACAAGGTACTCTGGTCAGATGAGACTAAAATGTTGCTTTTTGGCCATCAAGGAAAACGCTATGTCTGGCGCAAACCCAACACCTCTCATCACCCTGAGAACACCATCCTCACAGTGAAGCATGGTGGTGGCAGCATCATGCTGTCGGGATGTTTTCATCGGCAGGGACTGTGAATTAAAGGAATGATGGATGGCGCTAAATACAGGGATATTCTTGAGGGAAATCTGTTTCAGTCTTCCAGAGATTTGAGACTGGGATGGAGGTAAACCTTCCAGCAGGACAATGACCCTAAGCATACTGCTAAAGCAACACTCGAGTGGTTTAAGGGGAAACATTTAAATGTCTTGGAATGGCCTAGTCAAAGCCCAGACCTCAATCCAATTGAGAATCTGTGGTATGACTTAAAGATTGCTGTACACTAGCAGAACCCATCCAACTTTAAGGACCTAGAGCTGTTTTGCCTTGAAGAATGGGCAAAAATCCCAGTGTCTAGATGTGCCAAGCTTACGGAGACATACCCCAAAAGACTTGCAGCTGTAATTGCTGCTAAAGGTGGCTCTACAAAGTATTGACTTGGGGGGGTGAAGAGTTATGCACGCCAAGTTCTGTTTTTTTGGTCTTATTTCTTGTTTGTTTCACAAAAAAAAATATTCTGCATCTTCAAAGTGGTAGGCATGTTGTGTAAATCAAATGATACTAACTCCCCCAAAATATATTTTAATTGCAGGTTGTAAGGCAACAAAATAGGAAAAATGCAAAGGGGTGTGAATACTTCGCAAGCCACTGTACGTTCCATTTTATTATTGTTGTTCTGTTGTGTGTTCTCATGTGTTTTCTCAGGCTGACTTGGTACGTTCCATTTTATTACTGTTGTTCTGTTGTGTGTTCTCATGTGTTTTCTCAGGCTGACTTGGTACGTTCCATTTTATTATTGTTGTTCTGTTGTGTGTTCTCATGTGTTTTCTCAGGCTGACTTGGTACGTTTCATTTGAGTATTGTTGTTCTGTTGTGTGTTCTCATGTGTTTTCTCAGGCTGACTTGGTGAACCATGTGCTGTATATAGGCATAATTAAGTTTATGACAAACAGACCAAGGTCTCAGTCAGAACATATTTACTGAGAGAGAGAGAGAGAGAGAGAGAGAGAGAGAGAATATTAATCCCACTCAGCACATGGTTTATTACTCTTAAGTCATTGGATCAGTAGAATGGGAGGCGTGAGAGGAGAGAGAGAGAGACAGGCGTGAGAGGAGAGAGACAGGTGTGAGAGGAAAGAGACAGAGGGAGGCGTTAGAGGAGAGAGAGAGACAGGCGTGAGAGGAGAGAGACAGAGGGAGGCGTGAGAGGAGAGAGAGAGACAGGCGTGAGAGGAGAGAGACAGAGGGAGTGTGTGAGATACCCCTATGGGGAAATACAGTGTGTGAGATACCCCTATGGGGAAATACAGTGTGTGAGATACCCCTATGGGGAAATACAGTGTGTGAGATACCCCTATGGGGAAATGCAGTATGTGAGATACCCCTATGGGGAAATACAGTGTGTGTGATACCCCTATGGGGAAATACAGTGTGTGAGATACCCCTATGGGGAAATACAGTGTGTGTGATACCCCTATGGGGAAATACAGTGTGTGAGATACCCCTATGGGGAAATACAGTGTGTGAGATACCCCTATGGGGAAATACAGTGTGTGTGATACCCCTATGGGGAAATACAGTGTGTGAGATACCCCTATGGGGAAATACAGTGTGTGAGATACCCCTATGGGGAAATACAGTGTGTGAGATACCCCTATGGGGAAATACAGTGTGTGTGCGTTCATGTGTTCTTACGTGTGCAGGGCATAGATGCAGGGTCCGTCTCAGAGCGGTAGTATCCTGGGTTGCAGTCACAGACAGTAGCCCCCGCTTTCTCTGAGTGACTGTGTGGAGGACACTCAGAACATGCTCCGTCTGTAGACACAGCTCTGTAGAAACCAACCTTACATGCTGCAGAGAGACAGATTCAATGACTTGTCATTCCATCAACAAATGCATTGCCATACTACTTAGTTTGACATAACCCCCATGGTGTGTGAGAAAAGTGGGGGTAACAGTGTTTGTGTGTGTGTGTGTGTGTTGGGGGGGTGATGACAGAATGACACACTCATCAGCATAGGAAGTATTCCTATAGTCCCTGTAATTACTCTGTAATTATCTCTGTAATTACCTCTAATACTCTCTCTTTCTCTCTAATGCGCTCTCTTTCTAATGCACTCTCTTTCTCGCTAATGCTCTCTCTCTCTCCAATGCCCTCTCTCTCCAATGCCCTCTCTCTCCAATGCTCTCTCTCTCCAATGCTCTCTCTCTCCAATGCTCTCTCTCTCTAATGATCTTTCTCTATCTCTCTAATGCTCTCGCTCTATCTCTCTAATGCCCTCTCTCTCCAATGCCCTCTCTCTCCAATGCTCTCTCTCTCCAATGCTCTCTCTCTCCAATGCCCTCTCTCTCCAATGCTCTCTCTCTCCAATGCTCTCTCTCTCTAATGATCTTTCTCTATCTCTCTAATGCTCTCGCTCGCTCTAATGCTCTCGCTCGCTCTAATGCTCTCGCTCGCTCTAATGCTCTCGCTCTCTCTAATGCTCTCGCTCTCTCTAATGCTCTCTCTCTCTAATGCTCTCTCTCTCTAATGCTCTCGCACCTTCTCTCTAATGCTCTCTCTCCTCTCTAATGTTCTCTCTCCTCTCTAATGCTCTCTCTCTCTAATGCTCTCTCTCTATCTAATGCTCGCTCTCTCTAATGCTCTGTCTAATAATCTCTCTCCCTCTCTAATGTGCTCGCTCTCTAATGCGCTCGCTCTCTCTAATGCTCTCGCTCTCACTAATGCTCTCTCTCTAATGCTCTTTCAAATTCAAGCTGCTTTATTGGCACGAAAAACATTGTGTCAATATTGCCAAAGCAACATTGTATACAATATACATTGTAATAAAATTAAAAATAATATAAAATGGTAGTAAATAATACACAATGATATACAAAAATAACAGAAATAGTAGAAATGTAATAAATATAAAAAGCTAAACATGGAAAATGAAACTAACTTATAAATAAATAACTGTCTCTTCACCATTACATCAGTACTACAACTACCATCATCATTACTACTACGACCACCACCACCATCACTGAACTGCTATCATCACCCTACTACCCATACCACTGCTATTTGGAATGATAAACAACAATAATAATAGTAATAACAATAATACCAATAATAGTAATAATAAGTAAGTTACTATTTATTATGCAGATGTTATTATTCGGTGTCCCTCAGGCTATGGCAGGCAAATACATATTTGGCTGCAAGAGGAGCCATTGCTCCTTCGCCCATGAGTATTCTTAGTTTTTCCTCTGGGTTTAATAAGTTAACATTTGGAATAAATATAGTCATTTCTGTGAAAAATGAATCTCTTGGTGAGGAATATTTCTCACAGTAAAGGAGAAAGTTAATCTCTGTTTCTACCTCCCCTGTCGTGCAGTGACCACATACACGCTCCTCTTTGGGTAACCATGTATTTTTATGTCTGCCGGTTTCTATTGCCAATTGGTGGAAACAGCCTGTACTTGGTAAGGATCTGTCTCTGCTTCGTATCTCTGACAGAGTAGAGATAATCAGCCACTGCATATTCTTTGTTTAGGGTCAGATAGCAATTTAGTCGGCTTTGGGATTTTGTTTGGTTTTTCCAATGTTGTAAATGAGTCCTTTGATTGGTTCATGATTTTGTTTATTTGAATTCTTTCTTTTGAAGCAGTGCTGGTGTCAGCTTGGTTGTTTAGGTCCAAGACCAGTTGACTAAAAGTGCTCATTTCTGGGCTCAGCTCCTGGATTTGAAGTGCTTTAAATTGCAGACGTGAATTTGGATGTAACCAAATTTTGAAGGATCTTTTGAGAATTTTCATTACCACTGGAAAGCGGCCCAATTCTACCATACATGCATTCGTTGGTGTATTTCTCTGGACTTGTAGAATTTTCCCGACAGAAGTCTGCATGTAGGGCTTCAATTGGATGTTTGTCCCACATATTAAAGTCCAGTTTATTGAGTGGCCCCCAAACCTCACTTCCATAAAGAGCAATTGGTAGGATTACACAGTCAAATATTTTGGTCCAAATTCTAATTGGGATGTTGATATTGAATCATTTCATTTTTATTGCATACAATGCTCTGCAGGCTTTTTCTTTGAGTGCATTCACTGCCATATTATTTATTTCACCTTTATTTCACCTTTATTTCACCAGGTCAGCTGGTTGAGAACAAGTTCTCATTTACAACTGCGACCTGGCCAAGATAAAGCAAAGCAGTGTGACACAGACAACACAGAGTTACACATGGAGTAAACAATAAACAAGCCAATAACACAATAGACAAGTCAATGACACAGTAGAAAAAAAGAGGGTCTATATACAGTGTGCAAAAGGCATGAGGAGGTAGGCAATAAATAGGCCATAGGAGCGAATAGTTACAATTTAGCAGATTAACACTGGAGTGATACATGAGCAGATGATGATGTGCAAGTAGAGATATTGGTGTGCAAAAGAGCAGAAAATTAAATAAAAACAGTATGGAGATGAGGTAGGTAGACTGGGGGGGATATTTACAGGTGGACGATGTACAGCTGCAGTGATCGGTTAGCTGCTCAAATAGCTGATGTTTAAAGTTGATGAGGGAAATAAAAGTCTCCAACTTCAGCCATTTTTGCAATTCTTTCCAGTCACTGGCAGCAGAGAACTGGAAGGAAAGGCGGCCAAATGAGGTGTTGGCTTTGGGGATGATCAGTGAGATATACCTGCTGGAACGTGTGCTCCAGATGGGTGTTATCGTGACCAGTGAACTGAGATAAGGTGGAGCTTTACCTAGCATAGACGTATAGATGACCTGGAGCCAATGGTTCTGGTCACAAATATGTAGCGAGGGCCAGCCGACTAGAGCATACAGGTCGCAGTGGTATAAGGTGATTTGGTAACAAAACAAATGGCACTGTGATAGACTGCATCCAGCTTGCTGAGTAGAGTATTGGAAGCTATTTTGTAGATGACATCGCCGAAGTCGAGTATCGGTAGGATAGTCAGTTTTACTAGGGTTTGGCAGCGTGTGTGAAGGAGGCTTTGTTGCAAAATATTTATATTTATAATTTCTATTTCTATAATTCTATTTATATTTGTGATTCTGACATCTGTTTATTTTGTGAAATGTACTGCCAGGGCCCAATTATGGCAATATTGCTCTTGAATGTTAAGGTTCTGTTGAAGACCTTCTTTGGTTGGTGATAGAAGTAGCAAATCATCAGCATATAGCAGGTATTTTACCTCTTGTGTCAAATAGTGTGAGTCCTGGGGCTGGAGAATGGTCCAACATGTCTGCTAATTCATTGATATAAACGTTGAAAAGATTTGGACTCAAACTTGCAGCCTTGTATCACACCTCGACGTTGTGATAATAATTATGTTCTTTGGTTTTAGATTTTTATTGCACACTTGTTTTCTGTGTACATACATTTTATTAAGTCATACACCTCACCACCAAGCACACTTTGGAGAATTTTGTAGAAATGCCCTTCATGCCAAATAGGATTGAACACTTTTTTAAAGTCAATAAAGAGAGCAAAGACTTTATTAATTATTGTGTAAGGTGTACAGTGGGGAGAACAAGTATTTGATACACTGCCTATTTTGCAGGTTTTCCTACTTACAAAGCATATAGAGGTCTGTAATTTTTATCATAGGTACAAACTGTGAGAGACGGAATCTAAAACAAAAATCCAGAAAATCACATTGTATGATTTTTAAGTAATTAATTTGCATTATATTGCATGACATAAGTATTTGATCACCTACCAACCAGTAAGAATTCCGTAAGTATAAAAGTATAAAAAAGGGAAAATAAATAAATAAATATAGGTTGTATTTACAATGGTGCTTATTCTTCACTGGTTGCCTTTTTCTTTTGGCAACAGGTCACAAATCGTGCTGCTGGTATTTCACCCAATAGATATGGGATATCAAAATTTGATTTGTTTTCTAATTCTTTGTGGGTCAGTGTAATCTGAAGGAAACATGAGTCTCGAATATGGTCATACATTTTGCAGGAGGTTGGGAAGTGCAGCTCAGTTTTCATCTCATTTTGTGGGCAGTGTGCACATAGCCTGTCTTCTCTTGAGAGCCAGGTCTGCCTATGGCGGCCTTTCTCAATAGCAAGGCTATGCTCACTGAGTCTGTACATAGTCAAAGCTTTCGTTCATTTTGGGTCAGTCACAGTGGTCAGGTATTCTGCTACTGTGTACTCTCTGAATAGGGAGTATTATAGTTTGCTCAGTTTTTTTGTTAATTCTTTCCAATGTGTCAAGTAATTATCTTTTTGTTTTCTCATGATTTGGTTGAGTCTAATTGTGTTGCTGTCCTGGGGCTCTGTGGGGTCTGTTTGTGTACAGAGCCCCAGTACCAGCTTGCTTAGGGAGCTCTTCTCCAGGTGAATTTCTCTGTAGTTGATGGCTTTGTTATGGAAGGTATGGGAATCACTTCCTTTTAGGTGGTTGTAGAATTTAACATGTATTTTCTGGATTTTGGGTATTAGCGGGTATCGGTCTAATTCTGCTCTGTATGCATTATTTGGTGTTTTACGTTGTACGCTGAGGATATTTTTCCAGAATTTTGCATGAGGAGTCTCAATTGGTGTTTGTCCCATTTTGTAAATTCTTGGTTGGTGAGCGGACCCCAGACCTCACAACCATAAAGGGCAATGGATTCTATAACAGATCCAAGTGTTTTTAGCCAGATCCTAAATGGTATGTCACATTTTTTGTTCCTTTCGATGGCATATAAGGCCCTTCTTGCCTTGTCTCTCAGATCGTTCACAGCTTTGTGGAAGTTACCGGTGGGCTGTGATGTTTAGGCCGAGGTATGTATTGTTTTTTGTGTGCTCTAGGGCAACTCTAGATGGAATTTGTATTTGAGGTCCTGGCAACTGGACCTTTTTTGGAACACCATTATTTTTGTCTTACTGAGATTCGTATTTACAGATGGCATGCAAGTTTGTTATTAAGACACATGAAAGTTCACATGTTCCAGAAGGCATTTCTTCCAAAAAACGCAGTTTCATTCAAAAAATTTTTAACATTCAAATGGAGTGCAACATATGCTTAGTTTCCTGAAACAAGTCACATATGTGCTTACGGGACTCTTATCCAGGTTCATATCTCTGTAGGTGATGGCTTTGTTATGGAAGGTTTGGGAAACGCTTCCTTTTAGGTGG
Source organism: Oncorhynchus tshawytscha (assembly GCF_018296145.1). Taxonomy (NCBI): domain Eukaryota; kingdom Metazoa; phylum Chordata; class Actinopteri; order Salmoniformes; family Salmonidae; genus Oncorhynchus; species Oncorhynchus tshawytscha. The sequence continues at coordinate 68,639,350 of NC_056438.1, forward strand.
CTGTAGAATTTAACGGCTCTTTTCTGGATTTTGATCTTTAGTGGGTATCGGCCTTATTCTGCTCTGCATGCATTATTTGATGTTTTACATTCTACACAAAGGATGTTTTTGCAGAATTATGGTGACTGGACCCCAGATCTCACAACCATAAAGGGCAATGGATTATATAACTGATTCAAGTGTTTTTTGCCAGATCCTAATTGAAGGCCCTTCTTGCCTTGTCTCTCAGATCGTTCACAGCTTTGTGGAAGTTACCTGTGGCTGTGATGTTTAGGCCGAGGTATGTATTGTTTTTTGTGTGCTCTAGGGCAACTCTAGATGGAATTTGTATTTGTGGTCCTGGCAACTGGACCTTTTTTGGAACACCATTATTTTTGTCTTACTGAGATTTACTGTCAGGGCCCAGGTCTGACAGAATCTGTGCAGAAGATCTAGGTGCTGCTGTAGACCCTCATTGGTTGGGGACAGAAACACCTGATCATTAGCAAACAGTATTCATTTGACTTCAGATTCTAGTAGGGTGAGGTCGGGTGCTGCAGACTGTTATAGTACCCTCGCCATTTCCTTGATTTATATGTTGAATAAGGTGGCTGCATCCCTGTCTCACCCCACAACCCTGGGGAAAGATTTTTTTTTTTTTGCCAATTCTAACTGCACACTTGTTGTTTGTGTACATGGATTTTATAATGTTGTATGTTTTTCACCCAACACCACTTTCCATTAATTTGTATAGCAGACCATGCCAAATTGGGTCAACAAAAGCACGAGAAGACGTTGCATTTGTTTTGGTTTGTTTGTTTGTATCAGTTAGGGTGTGCAGGGTGAATACGTGGTCTATCATACGGTAATTTGGTAAAAAGTTAATTTGACATTTGCTCAGTACAGTGGTTCCTCCTTTAAAAGTTGCGAGCTTGCACCGCGGGAATTAGAGGTACCCAGCGTCACGGCTTCATTGCTCCAGAGCACCACAAGGGGGAGTTAGAACACCATTATGCATTTGGGTCCCAAGGTTTTTATATGACCAATGATATCGAGTGGTTCCAATGGCGAATTTGACACGAGCCACCCGTCCATGGTGACTTTCTTCGGCAAAAATGGCTGACAAAACATTACGGTGGGGTGGAAGCAAATGTAAGTAATTATAACGTCATAACGAGTCAAGCAAAAAATGTACAATTGAGAGGAATACGTTAGTTAACGTAGAGACAGATGATTGTGCATATTTTTGTCATAAAGTTAATTCATGAAAATCGCTATTTATCAAGTTAGCTGACTAGCTAACATTAGCCAGCTAGCTAGCTGGTGTTATTACATGAGTATGACATTGCAATTCATGTTGTTAAATGTTTTAGTGACTCCTGAGCAAACCAGCAACAGTGGGAAAGAGTGGATGCAAATAATCTAGCTAGCTAAAGCATTTAATGCAAATTGAATGTACAATTGTGTAAGCTTGCCTTTCCGTGCAATGTAGTATAAGTAGCATAGCTAGCTAACTATTTACTTGCTTATTGTGTAGTGGAGGATAAAAATAACTGTATGCCTATGGGATGTGCAGTATTACGCAACTTTTAAAGGAGGAACCAATGTACATTGTTTTCACTGAGGAAATGTACAAGTTTGATGTTAATGATAATGCAGAGGATTTTCCCAAGGTTGCTTTTGACGCATATCCCAAGGTAGTTATTGTGGTCAAATTTGTCTCCACTTTTGAGGATTGGGGTTATCAGTCCTCTCTCTCTCAAACACAAAGGAATGCTTTAAAGATTATTGTTTTTTATAGCTCAATTAAGCACTGATAGCATAAAAACACGCACACACAGGTGTGAGGGGTGGCGAGTCCTCTTCTGGCTGTGCCAGGTGGAGATTATAAGAGTGCATCAAATCAAATGATATTGGTCGCATACGCATATTTATCTGATGATATTGCAGGTTTAGTGAAATACTTGTGTTCCTAGCTCCAAAAGTGCAGTAATAGCTAACAAAAAGGTCCATTAAGGCCGGCTCGTTCTTCAAGATGTTCAAACGTTCATAGATGACCAGCAGGGTTAAATAATAATCACAGTGGTTATAGAGGGTGCAACAGGTCAGCACCTCAGGAGTAAATGTCAGTTAGCTTTTCAAAGCCGAGAATTCAGAGGTTGAGAAAGCATGTATAGTAGAGAGAGGGGGAGAGAGTTTATGGCTGCACATCCCTTTCTTATTCTCTCCCTCTTCATTCTCTCTCTCCCTCTCTTTCAGTCACCTGCCCTCTGTTTATTGTGGAGAAGAGGGAGGAGGGCAGGGTGGGATGGAGACAAAGCCAGCTCACAGCATTGTGTCCTATCTTCCTGCTACACCTCAATAGCTCACAGTGTGCCAAAATGTATGCCAGTATGGTTGTATGTGTGCCAGTGTGTTTGTGTATGTGTGTGAGTATGTGAGCGACAGAGACTGTGTGTGTGTGAGAGAGTAAATGTGTGGGTTTTTTTTCATGTCAATGGCAGGTCAGGTATCGCGTGTCTCCTTGATTGACAGCTCCGGGGTCATCCATCAGACTCAGAGAGACAGGAGACCCGCCCCCTGATAAGATCCTGCAGCGCAGGAATGTACACAGTGACAGAGGAGGAAGGACAGTAGATACACACTGTAAACAGTCAGTTTCTTGGCTTTTGTATCCAATCTCCTTGATGAGAGCAGCTGAAGCTGCCAGCCAAGCAGGTAGGGGGGAGACAACCAGGCCTCCAGTATCCGGTCTGGAGCGTGAAGTCATGAGCTCTGCTGGTCGGCTCCTTTGTTGCAACCTAGCTAGGCCAAAAGCCCTGGTCTGCACTAGAAAGCCTAAATAAATTGCGATCGGCAGATTTTTTTAGATGTTGTTTTGGGCTTTAAAATTAGTTTATAATCAAGTTCGATCCCCACGGTGAATTATGTTAAAGTTCCCTACAAAATGTGTTATTTAATTAAATAGTGATGCGTTCTAACTACTAGATATTTAATTAAATAGTGATGCGTTCTAACACTCGATATTTAATTAAATAGTGATGCCTTCTAACTACTAGATATTTAATTAAATAGTGATGCGTTCTAACTACTAGATATTTAATTAAATAGTGATCCGTTCGAACTACTACATTTGTCTTCACACAGGACCACGTGCTGACACAGACCACGGGCCGGCAGGCTATGAGGAGGCTCGCGCACTCAGGCAGGATGAAAAGGACTACATCAACCATGATGTACCATACAGCCACTTTCACCATGATCCTTAGCGATTTTATGGTGTCAATCAGCCCCATTCAGCAATATGACATGCTTCAAACTGACGTCAGCGCTATCACTATCTACTAGTCTTAATGTCTATGGAGACAACTCACGTGTGTGTATGTGTGTGTGAAAAGGCGGAGTGAGGTAGAGTGAGTGTAGACATCTTTATTTCTGCTATGAACTCAGTAAGCTGTGAGAGAGCGAGAAAAAGAAGGGAATCATTGTTGCAGGGGGATTTTGACATGCTAATATTCTCACTGTCGGTTCCGACCGCCCCTCCCCCAGCCTGAGCCCCCCCACACACACTAAAAGCTGTGAGAATGTGAAACTAAATCCACCTAAACTAGTATATTACTAGCATGTTTGGTCGACTGATGGAGGAAGGAGAGATGAATTCTGGAGTGTCAACACCTATTCAGTGACAGATGTAACAGTGTGTACGTGTGTGTGTGTTTGTGGACGTGTTTAACTATTCTTGTGGGGGCCAGGAGTCCCTACAAGAATAGTAAACAAACAAACATTTGACCAACTGAGGACATTTTGTTAGTCCCTACAAGGTCAAATGCTATTTCTAGGGGGTTTATGGTTAAGGTTAATATTAGTGTTAGAATTACGTTAAGGGTCAGGGTTAGGAGCTAGGGTTAGGGATAGGAGCTAGCATTAGGTTTATGTTTTTGGGTTAAGGTAAGAGTATGGGTTAGGTTTAGGGAAAATAGGATTTTGAATGGGACTGAATTGTGTATCCCCACAAGGTGTGTGTGCGTGCATGTGTGTACGTACATGTGTGAGTACATTGTGTGTGTGTGTGTGTGTGTGTGTGTGTTGGTGAGGAAGGATCTAATCCTGGTTTAGGTAGGCCTGACAGACAGACATCTCACTCTCTCAGAGTAGTCATATACAGTATAATATCCAACCCTTACACAGATGTCCTGTTGTGTTTAACTACACCACTCACTGTGTGTCACTGCAGAGGTGTTGACAAATGTCTCCTTTGAGGATAATCATAGTTCATCTGGTTAGGAACTCTGGTTTAGTTCACAAGAGCTGTAGGCAGGTAGTAGCAGAATAGAACAGGGATTACTGAATCAGATGAAGATTTAGGAGCTGTATTGTGTTACAATTTACAAGAATACCTAGATCACAGAGCAGTGATTGGGACAGCCTTGGGTTTACTACTCCACAACGGTTAACTATGAAAAACGTCAAATTTTCCCCAGGTCTAACCCATAACTCCCTCTGTGGCCATCCTGCCCTCATGTATCACTCCATCTATCCATAACTCTGTGTCCCTCCCTCTATCCAGCACCAAGACAGCTGACACACTGGAACAGTCAGGGGCACTTCCAACTCAAGAAAGAGAAAATCTCAACCCTGCTACCAAAAAAGTCCTTTCACCCAGCCACAGTGGGTGAATGCAAGCATTTACCAGGACTGTGCCTCAAAACGAAATACAGTGGGGCAAAAAAGTATTTAGTCAGCCACCAATTGTGCAAGTTCTCCCACTTAAAAAGATGAGAGAGGCCTGTAATTTTAATCATAGGTACACTTCAACTATGACAGACAAAATGAGAAAAAAAATCCGTCTCACTCCAAACTCCACTATGGCCAAGACCAAAGAGCTGTCAAAGGACACCATAAACAAAATTGTAGACCTGCACCAGGCTGGGAAGACTGAATCTGCAATAGCTAAGCAGCTTGGTTTGAAGAAATCAACTGTGGGAGCAATTATTAGGAAATGGAAGATGTACAAGACCACTCATAATCTCCCTCGATCTGGGGCTCCACGCAAGATCTCACCCCGTGGGGTCAAAATTATCACAAGAACGGTGAGCAAAAATCCCAGAACCACACGAGGGGACCTAGTGAATGACCTGCAGAGAGCTGGGACCAAAGTAACAAAGCCTACCATCAGTAACACACTACGCCGCCAGGGACTCAAATCCTGCAGTGCCAGACATGTCTCCCTGCTTAAGCCAGTACATGTCCAGGCCCGTCTGAAGTTTGCTAGAGAGCATTTGGATGATCCAGAAGAAGATTGGGATAATGTCAGATGAAACCAAAATATAACTTTTTGGTAAAAACTCAGCATTCTTTGTCCTCCGAACACGACGAGTTAAGTTGCATCCAAAGAAAACCATACCTACTGTGAAGCATGGGGGTGGAAACATCATGCTTTGGGGCTGTTTTTCTGCTAAGGGACCAGGACGACTGATCCGCGTAAAGGAAAGAATGAATGGGTCAATGTATCGTTAGATTTTGAGTGAAAACCTCCTTCCATCAGCAAGGGCATTGAAGATGAAACGTGGCTGGGTCTTTCAGCATGACAATGATCCCAAACACACCGCCCGGGCAACGAAGGAGTGGCTTCGTAAGAAGCATTTCAAGGTCCTGGAGTGGCCTAGCCAGTCTCCAGATCTCAACCCCATAGAAAATCTTTGGAGGGGGTTGAAAGTCCGTGTTGCCCAGCAACAGCCCCAAAACATCACTGCTCAAGAGGAGATCTGCATGGAGGAATGGGCCAAAATACCAGCAACAGTGTGTGAAAACCTTGTGAAGACTTACAGAAAACGTTTGATATCTGTCCTTGCCAACAAAGGGTATATAACAAAGTATTGAGATAAACTTTTGTTATTGACCAAATACTTATTTTCCACCATAATTTGCAAATAAATTCATTAAAACTAAATTCATCACTGACATCAATACAGAGTCTCTCAGAGCGTTCACAGTCAGACCACTGACACTCTTATCAGATCACAGCAAAATCAGTCTTGAACAGAGAAATACTCAAATCATGAGGCATCAAAGCCAAAGAAACGGCATAATATTAAGAAATGTCATAGATGGAACGAAAATAGTGTAGAAACCTACCAAAAACAATTAGGCAACAACAAATTCAATCCCTTCAAGACAACTTCCTGGACAAAACGTTTCACTGTAATAGTGAGGTGTCTTAGAATCAACTACTAAAGACTTCCAGAACCCACTGGATTGTCCAATTACATTGAATGTACAGGATAAACCTCCAACCCAAAAAGGCCTGTGGTGTTGATGGTATCCTCAATGAAATGATAAAATACAGTGCCTTGCGAAAGTATTCGGAGACTTGATTACACACAGGTGGATTGCATTTATCATCATTAGTCATTTAGGTCAACATTGGATCATTCAGAGATCCTCACTGAACTTCTGGAGAGAGTTTGCTGCACTGAAAGTAAAGGGGCTGAATAATTTTGCACGCCCAATTTTTCAGTTTTTGATTTGTTAAAAAAGTTTGAAATATCCAATAAATGTCGTTCCACTTCATGATTGTGTCCCACTTGTTGTTGATTCTTCACAAAAAAATACAGTTTTATATCTTTATGTTTGAAGCCTGAAATGTGGCAAAAGGTCGCAAAGTTCAAGGGGGGCGAATACTTTCGCAAGGCACTGTATATAGACCACAAATTCCAATTTGCTATGCTTAAACTCTTTAACATCATCCTCAGCTCTGGCATCTTCCACAATGGAACCAAGGACAAATGTGATCTCAATAACTACCATGGGATATGTGTCAACAGCAACCTTGGGAAAATTCTATGCATTAACAGCAGACTACAACAATACAAAAGCTAAGTTCTCATGCTTTGTTGATTTCAAAAAACCTTCCATAACAAAGCCATCACCTACAGAGATATGAACCTGGATAAGAGTCCCGTAAGCACATATGTGACTCGTTTCAGGAAACTAAGCGTAGTTGCACTCCATTTGAATGTAAACTTTTTTTAGAAATCAAAATGTTTTTTTTTGGAAGAAATGCCTTCTGGAACATGTGAACTTTCATGTGTCTTAATAACAAACTTGCATGCCATCTGTAAATACGAAGCACATTGTTAAATTACGAGCCTAGTTGGTTTAGCCACAGAAAAGGACGGGAATCTTCAAGCAAGCCATGATTGGCTGAGAAAAATGGATGGGCTGGATATGCCGAGAGATGAGTTTGGATTGGTCTGCCATGTAACAAGCTTCTGTCTATAACATGAGCTGGTCAGTATGTGTAGGTAATCATCTGTAATGCAACTTTTTTTGAAAGATATCAAGTACTGTAGTAGAATTGCAAAAGTGTTGCTCTCCACTTTCTGGAGGACAGAGTTTTGAAAACAGTGGAATGCCCAGTGGAATTACAATATGATAGCTAAGTAGATGGAGAAAAATTTCAGGCGTTTGATTGCAAATATTACAAGAGAGTCGAAAAGAGAACACACAGAAGGATATTGTATAAAACACCTGTCTTCAGATTACATCTTCAAACTAAGGGCAACCATGGTATCTGTGACAGAGAGGGAGGATGTATACAGGTAAAAATAGTCTAGCTAGCAACATTTTCAGATATTACACGTTTCTAATTTTGTCAGAAAGTCATTTTAATTTCAAGTTAAAACGTGCTGTTGGCTATCTGGCTAACCTTCGCTGGCTGTCTCGTTAGTTAATGTTATATGTATGTTCTGTGTAGTAATACTATTCGTATCTCAGAGCCATTTGCATTGCTAGTTATAGCTTAATGTTAGCTAGCTAACACTGAACCTTATTGGTTAGCTACCTGCAGATTCGTGCAGGATAGTAACATTATGAGTTGGGATTATGTTTCATTGTTTAGCTAGCTACATGTCTAAACAAAAAGACTCCACTATGCAAGTAACCATTTCAATAGAATGTTCATGATGTCACTGCGACAACTGTCAATAGACAGCTGGTAAATTCGCTCTGGCTATTTACTCCGATTTCAGACCACTCTTGTCTGAGTGTGCTAGAGCGCAGATTAACTGACCAATTTACGAACTCTGAACACCCGTTAAATATGGCCTGTGTCAGTAAACGTTGGCAAAAAAGCGTAATTCAATTTTTGCCAGCTGCACAGTTACAGTCACCAACGCTCTGGATAACATAAAAACAGCCTAACTAGCTCTGATAGGACGAGTAAAATGGCCACAGTGAGGTGTTCTCTCATTTGTGGCTGGAAGTAGCTAGCAAGCTAGCCAGTTAGAAAAAATAAAACCCCCACTCGGGTTTTCAATCAACAGACCAACCCTACCTCAATTATGAGATGACTAAAGGTTGCAGACCATGTTTTTCTCCATTAGGGGAGGACAAAGGTTGTGGACCATTGCTGAATCTTTTAACCATACCACGTGGTTAAACTCTTAGACTATCGATACCGACAGAATAAAAATGAGTCTTTGATATTAATTACTAGTCTGCAGCTAGGAATTTGGTATCATTGAACACGAAGAACGACAACCGCCGAAACATACACTCTATTACGAAATGAATGAATGTCACTCTGAACTATCCACTATAACCACGACAGAGAGAGAGAGAGAGGGAGAGAGACTGACAATTCTACAAAAAGAAACAAACTTTTCACCAGCGATCAAGATGACACACTGAGCGTAAATATATATATTGATTGCAATTGTTTCCGAATGAGTGAGCGTTCATATGCAAGAGATTAACATTTCAATTGTTATAATTATCACTCTGTAGTGACTTCTTAGTCGACCCCCACTTCCCCTTTTGTCTAACAAGCCGCCATGCCGGTTTAGCCCACTAGGGCACATTCTCCTATAATTTCTTGTAACCATATTTACGCATTTCTGTGAATTACTTAGTAATAAATAAATGATTTAAGACAATTGATGTATGGATGACTCATAGTGAACACTGGGTTCGTGCAGATAACCAACAATTTACGACGTTTGGAATGAGACTAACGTGAGGTAAAGTAAATAATTCATTAATTCGAAGGCTAATTGATCAGATAAAATATTTGAAAAGTTATTTTAGGAAATTATAACTTTGTAATCTGAATATTTTTCCTTGGTGCCCCGACTTCCTAGTTAATTACATTTACATGATTAATCAGTCTAATCGCGTAATACTAATTACAGAGAGTCTTCAGTTTAATGATAGTAAAGACACGACAAGTGTATGATAACATTTTCTAGCTCGGAGTCTCTACTTTTATCCAATGTAAAAAACAAATGTTGCTTCATAAGACCGAATCGAGCCGGTCGATCACATATGTGAGTCCCCTCTGTTCACAAACAGACCCCACAGAGCAACACAATTAGACCCAACCAAATCATGAAAACAAAAAGATAATTACTTGACACATTGGAAAGAAATAACGAAAAAACAGAGCAAACTATAACGCTATTTGGCCGTAGAGAGTACACAGTGGCAGAATACCTGACCACTGTGACTGACCAAAAATTAAGGAAAGCTTTGACTATGTACAGACTCAGTGAGCATAGTCTTGCTATTGAGAAAGGCCACCATAGGCAGACCTGGCTCTTAAGAGAAGACACGCTATTCTGCACACTTCCCACAAAAATGTTATGAAAACTGAGCTGCATTTCCTGCCAAATGTATGACCACATTAGAGACACCTATTTCCCAAAGATTACACAGACCCACAAAGAATTCCAAAACAAATACAATTTTGATAAACTCCCATATGTATTGGGTGAAATACCACCATCACAGAAGTGAGATTTGTGACCTGTTGCTACTAAAAAAGGGAACTAGTGAAGAACAAACACCATTGTAAATAAAACCCATATTTATGTTTATTTATTTTCCCTATTGTGTTCTAACTATTTCTGCAGTTTGTAACACTGTATATCGGCATAATATAACATTTGAAATATCTCTATTCCTTTGGAAGAGAGAGAGCGAGAGAGAGTACAGGGTTATGGAAACCAACACAGAAGTAGACACACAACTATGTAAAGAGCTGGATTAGCATTTTCTAGATTTGCATTTGTGTAAAAAAAGAAAGAATATGTCAATTACAAAGATGGCAGAAATTTAAGGGCACCTTTACTGTGAATGTTGCTTTTTCACTCTCCTCTTGTTCTCCCACCCCCTAACTCTATACATCTATCTCATCCCCATATCTCTCTCTCTTTCTCCTCTCTCACTAGACAGGTGATGATCATGTATTCAGGATTCTCCCACATAGAGAGAAGCATGCACACACACACAAACAGAGCTGAGTACCTGGACAAGTCCCACATCTGCTTATAATTATGACAGACGTGATGAGATGTCTACTGCAATTACACACTCAGTACGGCTATCTGCACCCACAATCTCTCTCTCTGTCCCACTCCAACTCACTCTCCATTTCTCTTCCACACATGCACAAATGCACGCATACACACACTTAGACAAGCATACACACAACCAAATGCCGAATGCTCTGTTGGGTGCTCTGAAGGTACATAGGAGTGAATTACAGCCATAATATCTCTCTGACATCTCTCTCACACTTGGACACATCTTACAAATTCACATCTCTCTCTCATACAGTGCATTCAGAAAGTATTCACACCCCTTGACTTTTTCATTATTTTGGTGTATAGGCCAGCCACTCCACAGGAGTAAAAATGTGCTTAACAAGTTAGATAATAAGTTGCATGGACTCACTCTGTGTGCAATAATAGCGCTTAACATGATTTTTGAATGACTACCCCATCTCTGTATCCCACACATACAATTATCTGTAAGATCCTCAGTCGAGCAGTGAATTTCAAGCACAGATTCAACCACAAAGACCAGGGAGGTTTTCCAATGCCTCGCAAAGAAGGGCACCTATTGGTAGATGGAAAAACACACTGAACACACTTTGGATGGTGTATAAATACACCCAGTCACAAAGGTATAGGCTTCCTTCCTAACTAAGTTGCTGGAAAGGAAGGAAACCACTCAGGGATTTCACCATGAGGCCAATGGTGACATTAAAACTGTTATATAGTTTAATGGCTATGATAGGATAAAACTGAAGACGAAACAACATTGTAGTTGCTCCACAATAATAACCTAAACGACAGAGTGAAAAGAAGGAAGCCTGTACAGAATAAAAACATTCCAAAACTTGCATCCTGTTTGCAATAAAACTGCAATGAAATTAACTTCATGTCCTGAATACAAAGTGTTATGTTTGTGGAAAATCCAACACGTCACTGAGTACCACTCTTCATATTTTCACACATGATGGGGGCTGTGTCATGTTATGGGTATGTTTGTTATCAGCAATTACCAAGGAGGTTTTTTTTTATATAAAAAGTAACTGAATAGAGCTAAGCACAGGCAAAAGCCTAGAGGAAAACTAGGTTCAGTCTGCTTTCCAACAGACACTGGGATATGAATTTGCCTTTCAGCATGACAATAACCTAAAACACAAAGCAAATCTACACTGGAGTTGCTTACCAAAAAGACAGAGAATGTTCCTGAGTGTCCGAGTTACAGTTTTGACTTAAATCTACTTGAACATCTATGGCAAGACCTGAAAATGGTAATCTAGCAATGATCAACAACAAACTTGACAGAGCTGGAAGAATTGTGAATTTTGGGTAGATAGTTGACAACAAAAAAATACAATCACATCTATTTTAATCCCACTTTTTAACACAAGAAAAAGTCAAGGGTTGGAAATACTTTCTGAAGGCACTGTACACAAACAAACAAACACCACCCACACACTCACAGATACCACCCACAAATACACACACAATTACCACTCACACATGCACCACCCACACAGACACCTTCCATATACACACATACAGTTGAAGTCGGAAGTTTACATACACTTAGGATGGAGTCTTTAAAACTCGTTTTTCAACCACTCCACAAATTTCTTGTTAAACTATAGTTTTGTGCATGATACAAGTAATTTTTCCAACAATTGTTTACAGACAGATTATTTCACTTATAATTCACTGTGTCACAATTCCAATGGAACAGAAGTTTACATACACTAAGTTGACTGTGCCTTTAAACAGCTTGGAAAAGTCCAGAAAATTACGTCATGGCTTTAGAAGCTTCTGATAGGCTAATTGACATCATTTGAGTCAATTGGAGGTGTACCTGTGGATGTATTTCAAGGCCTACCTTCAAACTCAGTGCCTCTTTGCTTGACATCATGGGAAAAGCCAAGACATCAGAATTGTATTTGTAGACCTCCACAAGTCTGGTTCATCCTTGGGAGCAATTTCCAAATGCCTGAAGGTACCACATTCATCTGTACGAAAAATAGTGCGCAAGTATAAACACCATGGGACCACGCAACCATCATACCGCTCAGGAAGGAGATGCGTTCTGTCTCCTAGAGATGAAAATACTTGGTGCGAAAAGTCAACCAAAAAAAAGTGCAAATCAATCCAAGAACAGCAGCAAAGGCCCTTGTGAAGATGCTGGAGGAAACAGGTACAAAAGTATCTATATCCACAGTAAAATGAGTCCTATATCGACATAACCTGAAAGGCCCCTCAGCAAGGAAGAATCCACTGTTCCAAAACCACCATAAAAAGCCAGACAACGGTTTGCAACTGCACATGGGGACAAAGATTGTACTTTTTGGAGAAATTTCCTCTGGTCTGATGAAACAAAAATAGAACTGTTTGGCCATAATGACCATTAATAAGTTTAGAGGAAAAAGGGGGAGACTTGCAAGCCGAAGAACACCATCCCAACCGTGAAGCACAGGGGTGGCAACATCATGTTGTGGGGGTGTTTTGCTGCAGGAGAGACTGGTGAACGTCACAAAATAGATGGCATCATGAGGACTGAGAATTATGTGGATATATTGACGCAACATCTCAAGACAGTCAGGAAGTTAAAGCTTGGTCGCAAATGGGTCTTCCAAATGGACAATGACCCCAAAGCATACTTACAAAGTTGTGGCAAAATGGCTTAAGGACAACAAAGTCAAGGTATTTAGTGGCCATCACAAAGCCCTGACCTCAATCCCAAAGAACATTCTTGGGCAGAACTGAAAAAGCATGTGCGAGCAAGGAGGACTACATACCTGACTCAGTTACACCAGCTCTGTCAGGAGGAATGAGCCATAATTCACCCAACTAATTGTGGGAAGCTTGTGGAAGGCTACCTGAAACATTTCACAGTCTTAAAATAAAGTGGTGATCCTAACTGACCTAAAACAGGGAAACCTTATTGCGATTAAATGTCAGGAATTGTGAATAACTGAGTTTAAATGTATTTGGCTAAGGTGTATGTAAACAAATGTATACCACACACACACACAGATACCACCCACACATATGCACAGATTTTTTTTTCTATTTTTATTTCACCTTTATTTAACCAGGTCGGCCAGTTGAGAACAAGTTCTCATTTACAACTGCGACCTGGCCAAGATAAAGCAAAGCAGTGCGACACAAACACAGAGTTACACATGGAATAAACAAACGTACAGTCAAGAACACAATAGAAAAAAATCTATATACAGTGTGTGCAAATGAGGTAAGATTAAGGCAATAAATAGGCTGTAGTGGCGAAGCAATTACAATTTAGCAATTAACACTAGAGTGATAGATGTGCAGAAAATGAATATGCAAATTGAGATAATGGGATGCAAAGGAGAAAAAAAGACAATATGGAGATGAGGTAGTTGGATGGGCTATTTACAGATGGGCTATGTACAGGTGCAATGATCTGTGAGCTGCTCTGACAGCTGATGCTTAAAGTTAGTGAGGGAGATATGGGTCTCCAGCTTCAGTGATTTTTGCAATTCGTTCCAGTTATTGGCAGTAGAGAACTGGAAGGAAAGGCGACCAAAGGTGGAATTGGGTTTAGGGGTGACCAGTGAAATATACCTGCTGGAGCACGTGCTACGGGTGGGTGTTGCTATGGTGACCAGTGAGCTGAGATAAGGCGGGGCTTTACCTAGCAAAGACTTATAGATGACCTGGAGCCAGTGGGTTTGGCAATGAATATGAAGCGAGGGCCAGCCAACGAGAGCAAACAGGTCGCAGTGGTGGGTAGTATATGGGGCTTTGTTGACAAAACAGATGGCACTGTGATAGATTGCATCCAATTTGCTGAGTAGAGTGTTGGAGGCTATTTTGTAAATGAGTCGCCGAAGTCAAGGATCGATACGATAGTCAGTTTTACGAGGGTATTTTTGGCAGCATGAGTGAAGGATGCTTTGTTGTGAAATAGGAAGCCAATTCTAGATTTAATTTTGGATTGGAGATGCTTAATGTGAGTCTGGCGGGAGAGATTACAGCCTAACCAGACACCTAGGTATTTGTAGTTGTCCACATATTCTAAGTCAGAACCGTCCAGAGTAGTGATGCTGGGCAGGCGGGCCGGTGCGGGCAGCGATCGGTTGAAGAGCATGCATTTGGTTTTACATGCATTTAAGAGTAGTTGGAGGCCACGGAAGGAGAGTTGTATGGCATTGAAGCTCGTCTGGAGGTTAGTTAGCACAGTGTCCAAAGAAGGTCCAGAAGTATACAGAATGGTGTCATCTGTGTAGAGGTCAATTAGAAAGGCCTGCTCGCTGAAGTGTTTTAGGGAGCGTTTGACAGTGATGACGGGTGATCGTTTGACCGCAGACCCATTACGGACACAGGCAATGAGGCAGAGATCGCTGAGATCCTGTTTGAAGACAGCAGAGGTGTATTTAGAGGGCAGGTTGGTCAGGATGATATCTATGAGGGTGCCCGTGTTTACGGATTTGGGGTTGTACCTGGTAGGTTCATTGATCTTTTGTGTGAGATTGAGGGCATCTAGCTTAGATTGTAGGATGGCCGGGGTGTTAAGCATGTCCCAGTTTAGGTCACCTAACAGTACGAGCTCTGAAGATAGATGGGGGGCAATCAATTCACATATGGTGTCCAGGGCACAGCAGGTGGCTGAAGGTGGTCTATAATAAGCGGGAGCGGTGAGAGACTTGCTTCTGGACAGGTGGATTTTTAGAATTCAAAGCTCGAAGTGCTTGGGCACAGACCTGGATAGTATGACAGAACTCTGCAGGCTAACTCCACCCCCTTTGCAGTTCTATCTTGTCGGGAAATGTTATAGTTAGGGATGGAAATCTCAGAATTTTTAGGTGGCATTTCTAAGCCAGGATTCAGACACGGCTAGGACATCTGGGCTGGTAGAGTGTGTTACAGTAGTGAATTTAAAAAAACGTAGAGAGGAGGCTTCTAATGTTAACATGCATGAAACTAAGGTTTTTACGGTTACATTCAACAAATGAGAGTGCCTGGGGAATGGGAGTGGAGCTAGGCGCTGCAGGGCCTGGATTAACCTCTACATCACCAGAGGAACAGAGGAGGATTAGGATAAGGGTACAGCTAAAGGCTATAAGAACTGGTCGTCTAGTGCGTTCAGAACAGAGAGTGAAAGGAGCAGGTTTCTGGGAGCGGAAGAATAGATTCAAGGCATAATGTACAGACAAGGGTATGGTTGGATGTGAATACAGTGGAGGTAAACCTAGGCATTGAGTGACGATGAGAGGTTTTGTCTCTAGAGACACCATTTAAACCATGTGAGGTCACCACATATGTGGGAGGTGGAACAGAAGGGCTAGCTAAGGCATATTGAGCAGGGCTGGAGGCTCTACAGTGAAATAAGACAATAATCACTAACCAAAACAGCAATGGACAAGGCATACTGACATTAGGGAGAGACATGCGTAGCGAGTGATCATAGGGACCAGTGAGTAGCTAGGTGAAAAGACACGGAGATTCAGACAGCTAGTGGGCCGGGGCTAGCAGGCTAGCAGGAGGGCCTTAGGGGGACGTTGCGACGGAAGAGTCTGTTGTAGCCCCCTCGGACGATTACGTTGGCAGACCAGTCGTGATGGATTGGCAGGGCTCCATGTAGGCAGTAAAATGAGTCCAGGCCACTTAGAAAAATAGGTATTGTAGCCCAAGAAGTTGGCTGATGGACCTATTCAGCTAACAGTCCGATATGCTCAAGACAGCTAGTGGGCCGCGGATAGCAGGCTAGCGGATGGGCCTTCAGGGGACGTCGCGACGGAGGAGCCTTTTGAAACCTCCTCGGGTGGATTATGTCGGTTAACCAGTCGTGATGGATCGGCGGTGCTCTGTGTCGGCAGTAAAAGGGGTCCAGGTCACTTAGCAAAATAGGTATTGTAGCTCAAGAAGTGGCTGATGGACCTCTTCAGCTAGCCGAGAGATAGGCCTAGCACGAGGCTAGTTCCCGGCTAACTGGTGCTTGCTTCGGGACAGAGACGTTAGCCAGGAGTAGGCACTTGGATAGCAGCTAGCTAGCTGTGCTGATCCAGGTGAAAGGTTCAGAGCTTGCGGTAGGACGCTCCGGAGTTATGGAGATTTGGTGGAGAAAAAGCAGTCCAGTATGCTCTCGGTTGAATCGCGCTGTGCAGACTGGCAGGAGTTGACCGGGCTAAGGTTAGCTGATAACCGCTAGCAGTGGCTAACTGACTACTAGCTAGTAGCTAGTTAGCTGGCTAGCTTCTGTTGGGGGTTCCAGTTTGTGTTAATAGACAGACCCGCAGGCATCGGCTGTGTAGCCGAGTGATCATAGGGTCCAATGAGCAGCACTTGATGAAACAGGGAACAGTTCGGTAGTCGATTACTACGTTGAGCGAGCGGGAGACACGGCATTCAGGGAGCTAGCAGGCCGGGGCTAGCAGATGGATCATCACCAAACATCCACGACGCAGAGGCCAGTTGAGAGCACATCGGCCTAGTTACGTCAGCAAACCAGTCGTGATGGATTGGCGGGGCTCCGTGCCGACAAAGGGTCCAGGCCAATTGGCAAGAGAAGTGTTGTAGTTGGTGTACTTCGTTTGCTAGCCGGGAGATGAGCCTAGCCCGGGGCTAATTGGTGCATGATTCTGGACAAGGGCGTTAGCCACAATAGCTCCTCGGTAGTAACTAGCTAGCTGCAAAGATCTGTGGTAATGGTCCAGAGCTTGTCACGTTTCTTCAAAATCGAACCCAGAAGCAGACCAGGACAAGAAGAGTAGGAAGAAGGTGAGTATTTATTTACAAGTGAATGTGAATGGGTAGATATATCCAAGTGGCGTAGTGGGCAGCGGTGGGGAGTTGATGGGAGTAAATAGGTGGATCCAATGGGGAAGCGGAATCCGACGACGACCAGGCGGGAATGGGGTAAATGATCCGGGTGAGTAACTGAAGACAGAACAAACGGAGGTAAGTTTAAGGCAAGCAATACGTAAAAAACAACAAAACAAATACTATCCAACTTGAGGCTGATACTATGGCACAACATACTGTTCATGGCTAACGATCCGGCAGGGAATGGATGTCAGGTCCGGGCTTATGAAGAGGAGAGATGATGATCAGGACCAGGTGTGCAGATAGCTGATGGGATACAGGTGTGGGTAATCAGAACTCCCAACTGGCTACATTGCCCGGCAACCAGACAGGGTGCGTTCCAGGACGCCGGAAAAAACACTCCAGGACAGAACACAGGCAAAAAACAGACTCAGGAAACGGGATTCGTGACAGTACCCCCCCTCCGACGAACGCCACCGGGCGGACTACCCGGAGCGCCAGGGTGGAGGCGGTAAAAGTCACGAAACAGGTCATCGTCAAGGATCTGACGCCGAGGAATCCAACTCCTCTCCTCAGGACCATATCCTTCCCATTCCACTAAATACTGGAACCCTCGACCCCGCCGTCTGGAGTCCATGATGCGGCGCACCGTGTAGACAGGACCACCTCCGATCATCCGAGGAGGAGGAGGACGAGGAGGAGGGGGCAACAGAGGACTGAGGAGAACCGGCTTGAGGCAGGAGACATGAAAGGTGGGATGTACTCTTAGTGTAGCAGGCAACTTGAGTCAGACCACAACAGGATTAATGATCTTCTCCACTACAAACGGACCAATGAACTTCGGTGACAGTTTCCTCGACTCAGTCCATAGAGGAAGATCCCGTGTAGCCAACCAAACCCTATCTCCAACGGTATAAGCGGGGGCAGGAATACGGCGACAATTCGCCTGGATCTGATACCGGTCAGAAACCTTAAGGAGGGCCTTCCTGGCCCGATGCCAGGTGCGGTGGCAACGACGAATGTGGATCTGGACAGAAGGAACCGAGAGATCCCGCTCCTGAGAAGGAAACAAGGGAGGTTGGTAACCGTACAGGCACTGGAAGGGAGACATCCCAGTGGCAGATGAAGGGAGAGTATTATGAGCATACTCGACCCAGGGTAATTGAGAGGACCAAGAGGTGGGATCAGAGGAAACAAGACAGCGCAGCGTGGACTCCATCTTCTGGTTGGCTCTCTCTGCCTGACCATTAGATTGGGGGTGAAATCCAGATGTGAGACTGACTGTAGCTCCAATGGCCAAACAGAAGGATTTCCAGACAGCAGAGGTAAACTGAGGACCACGGTCAGAAACAATGTCACAGGGCAACCCGTGGACCCTGAACACCTCCCTAACCAGGATCTCGGACGTCTCAGTGGCAGAAGGCAGCTTGGAGAGGGGAACAAAGTGGGCAAACTTGCTGAATCTATCCACAATGGTCAGAATAACCGTGTTACCAACAGAAGAGGGCAACCCGTGACAAAATCCAGGGCTAGATGCGACCAAGGTCGCCGGGGAATAGGTAGGGGGTGAAGAAGCCCAGAGCTTGCCCGATTGGTACTCTTATTCTGCGCACAAACAGGACAAGCGGCAACAAACCTCCGGGTATCTTCTCCCATGGCAGGCCACCAAAATCGTCTGCGCAGTAACGCCATAGTCCGAGCAACACCAGGGTGACAAGCTATCTTGCTGGCGTGGGACCACTGAAGGACAGCAGAACGAACCGACTCAGGCACGATCAACCGACCGGGTGGACCGTTATCGGGCCCGGGCTGTGTCCGAAGAGCCGCCATCACCTCCTTCTCAATCCTTCATGTAACGGCTCCCACGACAACGTTCTTGGGAAGAATCGTCTCAGTCTTGGCCCCACTCTCCTCCGTCTTGGAGAACATCTGGGACAGGGCGTCCGCCTTCCCGTTCTTCGACCCAGGTCGGAACGTCAGGGAAAAATTGAAGCGTCCAAAAAACAAAGCCCACCGGGCCTGACAGGAGTTGAGACGTTTAGCCGATTGCACGTAAGCCAGATTCTTGTGGTCAGTCCAGACCACAAACGGTTGCTCCGCTCCCTCCAACCAGTGACGCCACTCCTCCAAGGCAAGCTTCACAGCGAGAAGCTCCCGGTTACCCAAATCGTAGTTTCTTTCAGCTGGAGAAAGACGACAAGAGTAGAAGGCGCAGGGATGGAGTTTACCATCAGTGGAGCTATGCTGGGACAGGATGGCGCCCACCCCCACATCAGACGCATCCACCTCCACAACGAACTGCCGGGAAGTGTCAGGTTGAGAGAGAATCGGGGGGTTGGTGAATCGGCTCTTCAAATCTAGAAATGCTCGGTCTGCCTCAGGAGACCAACAGAACTTTCTGGTGCAAGACGTCAGTACAGTTAAAGGGGCGGCCACCCGGCTGTAATCACGGATAAACCTCCGATAAAAATTCGCAAACCCCAGGAATCTCTGGAGCTGCAATCTCGTACCGGGCTGGACCCAATCCCGAACCGCCCGAACCTTCTCTTGGTCCATCTTGATCTCTCCCCTGGAGATGATGTACCCGAGGAAGGACGTTGTGTGGGCGTGAAAATCACACTTCTCAGCCTTCACGAACAGACGGTTCTCCAATAACCGCTGCAGGACCTGCTTGACATGCTGAACGTGGCTAGAAAGCTCCTTCGAGAAGATGAGGATATCATCCAGGTAAACAAACACAAAAATACCAATCATATCTCTCAGAATGTCATTCACCATACTTTGGAACACAGCAGGAGCGTTGGTCAGTCCAAACGGCATCACCTGGTACTCGAAATGTCCCATCGGAGTATTGAACCCAGTCAACCACGCGTCCCCCTCTTTGATCCGAACCAAATGATAAGCATTACGTAAATCAAGCTTCGTAAAAACCGTAGCACCCTGTAAAGAATCGAAAGCCGAGCTCATCAAGGGCAGGGGATACTTGTTCTTGACCGTAATATCATTCAAACCCCGATAATCAATACATGGTCGAAGAGAGCCATCCTTCTTGCTCACAAAAAAAATCCCGCTCCCAGAGGTGATGACGAGGGCCGAATGAGACTTGCAGCTAGAGACTCCTTGATGTAGGTCTCCAAGGCCTCACGTTCAGGTCGAGAGATACTGTATAACCGTCCCTTGGGAAAGGCGGCTCCAGGAAACAGATTAATCGCACAGTCATAAGGTCGGTGGGGAGGAAGGGACTAAGCCTTCTGTTTACTGAATACTTCACCCAACTCGTGATATGTTTCTGGAACCAGGGACAAATCAGGAGGAGCAGAGTCACTGACCTGACTGGAAACGGCTGGAGAACAGGCAGTCCTAAGACAGTTAGCATGACAATCAATGCTCCAACTAGTTACCTTACCCGTCACCCAATCAAACGAGGGATTGTGTTCCTTCAGCCAGGGGTAACCAAGAACCAGAGGAACATGGGGCGAGGACAGAATGAAGAAGGAGATAAACTCTGAATGATTCCCCGACAACAACATCTTAACCGGTTCAGTCCTCATAGTGATCTGTGCCAGACTACTGCCGTTCAGAGTGGTTGCTTCAATGGCTTCCGGCAATTGCTCCTTGGAAAGCCCCAGCTGTTCCACCAAGTCGGCATCAATAAAGCTGCCATCGGCACCTGAATCGATAAAAGTGTTCATCTCTAAGCTCTGATCCTTATTCATAAGGGTCGCAGGAAAACGGGGTCTGACAGGATTCTTGAGAGGTTGAAACTGGCTCGCTAAAATTCCTCCCAAAACTAGCGAGCCTGGCAGTTTAACGAGCGCTGTGGACAAGCGGAGATGTAATGTCCTGAGCTACCACAGTAGAGACAGCTGTTGGTCTCACGTCTACGTTGGCGCTCCTCCTTAGTTAGCCCGTGTCGCCCCACTTGCATTGGTTCAGGATCTGGTGGCAAGACCCCTCCACTAATCCCGTGTGGAGAATAACGATCAATACGTTCTGGTTCACTTCCTGAACTGAATGGTAACCGAGTTGCTGATTGATTGGATGGGCCCCACTGCTTCTCCCTCCTTCTCTCTCGGACTCTATTATCTACCCGAATAGATAAAGTGACTAAGCTGTCTAGGTCACTAGGCTCTGGATAGGATATCAGCTCGTCCTTGAGTTGCTCCGACAACCCCTGGTAAAAAGCCGCTTGTAGTGACTCCTCATTCCAACCACTCTCCACAGACAATGTCCTGAACTCGATCATAAAGTCTGCCACACTGCGAGCTCCTTGGCGAAGAGTGAACAAACGTTTAGCTGCGTCCTTACCTCAGACTGGATGGTCAAAAAGCCTTCTCATCTCTCCCGTGAATTCCTGGTATGAAGCATGCAGGTCTCCTGTCGTTCCCAAACGGCTGAAGCCCATTCCAGAGCTCTTCCACGCAGCAGTTCAATAACAAAGGCTATCCTAGCCTTGTCAGTGGCGTAAGAATGGGGCTGCAGATCAAACACTAACCCACACTGCATAAGAAACGAACGGCATCTTCCCAAATCCCCTTCATATTTATCAGGCGTCGGTACCTTGGGTTCACGGAAGGAAACCGCATCAGACACGGCAGGTGAGATGGGTGAAACAGGTGGTAAATGAATCGCCAGCAAACTGAGCTGATCCTGGATTTGTGTAAAGCTAGCAGATAAGTTCTGGATTGCACCCGCTATCTCCTGTAGCGCCGTCTTGTGTTGTCCCAATGTCTTCCCCTGCTGGGTAATGGCATGGCAAACGGAATCCAGGTCCTCTGGGTTCATCCTGTCCGGATCGTTCTGTCACGTTTCTTCAAAATCGAACCCAGAAGCAGACCAGGACAAGGAGAGTAGGAAGAAGGTGAGTATTTATTTACAAGTGAATGTGAATGGGTAGATATATCCAGGTGGCGTAGCGGGCAGCGGTGGTGAGTTGATGGGAGTAAATAGGTGGATCCAATGGGGAAGCGGAATCCTCCGACGACCAGGCGGGAATGGGGTAAATGATCCGGGTGAGTAACTGAAGACAGAACAAACGGAGGTAAGTTTAAGGCAAGCAATACGTAAAAAACAACAAAACAAATACTATCCAACTTGAGGCTGATACTATGGCACAACATACTGTTCAAGGCTAACGATCCGGCAGGGAATGGATGTCAGGTCCGGGCTTATGAAGAGGAGAGATGATGATCAGGACCAGGTGTGCAGATAGCTGATGGGATACAGGTGCGGGTAATCAGAACTCCCAACTGGCTACATTGCCCGGCAACCAGACAGGGTGCGTTCCAGGACGCCGGAAAAAACACTCCAGGACAGAACACAGGCAAAAAAACCAGACTCAGGAAACGGGATTCGTGACAGAGCTTGCGGCAGGAATCCGGTGATGTAGTGGAAAAAGCAGTCCCATATGCTCAGGGCTGGTATCGCGCTGTGCAGACTGGCAGGTATTATCCGGGCTATCCAGGCTAAAGCGGCAGGAGTCCGAGCTAAAGGTAAGACAGCTAGCAGAGGCTAACAATGACTAAATAGCTCGTAACTAGTTTGCTGGCTAGCCTCTGATGGAGGTTCCAGTTATAAGGTCTAAAAAAATAGCTGAGCCGTACCACATTGGGTAAGGCAAGTTGCAGGAATGTATATTCATTTCGAAAATGGAAAAAAAGAGATTGAAATGTATACAAAAAACTCTGAAAAAGACTATATTTACATGGGATGAAAACAAACACGTCTTACTGCTGAGCCATCTTGGATTCTTACCACCCACATACATACACACACACAGATACCATCCACATACTGAACACGCACAAATACCACCCACATACACACACAGATGTAACCCACATAACAACACAGATTATCAGCAGCAGATGAGCAGCCACAGCGGAACAAAGTCCCTCTAAAAAGTAGGCGACAAAACTCAAATAAAACTAACAAAATGCAGAGATCCTCTTTTATTCCTGAGTGTGGCTGTCCCATTCCCATTTAAACGGCCTCTGTTGTCTCTATGCTCCTCCTCAGTCTCTCCCTCGCTTCCTCTCTTTTGACGTCTTCATCAACCTCGAGCATGACCCTGCTCTTTTTTGAAATGTATTTTAAAAACAACTGTATATAATTTTTTCATTAGGGGGTAGATCAGCTTTTGTCACCTATAGCAGATAGACTGTAGCGTCAATGTAGTTGTCTGCATTACTCCAATTCCCCATATATTTTTGGGGCAAATTACACACACACACACACACACACACACACACACACACACACACACACACACACACACACACACACACACACACACACACACACACACACACACACACACACACACACACACACACACAGTGTACAACAAGCTTTCAACAAGCTTTCTTTCTTTCACCTCCAAAACAAAGGTCATGTGGTAGTAAGAATTAAGAAGAATGCCTCTCTCCCCACCAGTGTGATTACTACCTCTGAGGGTTGTCACCTCATACAAGTATTTACGAGTATGGCTAGAGGTACACTGTCCTTCTCTCAGCACATATCAAAACTGCAGGCCAAAGTTAAATCTAGACTTGGTTTCCTCTATCGTAATCACTCCTCTTTTATCCCAGCTGCCAAGCTAACTGATTCAGATGACCATCCTACCCATGCAAGATTACGGAGACATCATTTATAGATCATTTATAGATCGGCAGGTAAGGGTGCTCTTGAGCGGCTAGATGTTCTTAACCATTCGGCCATCAGATTTGCCACCAATGCTCCTTATAGGACACATCACTGCATTCTATACCCCTCTATAAACTGGTTAACACTGTATACCTGTCGCAAGGCCCACTGGTTGATGCTCATTTATAAAACCTTCTTGACCTTTGTGCTGTGGACATGTTGTTGGCATGTTGTGTTGCTACCATGCTGTTTTGTCATGTGTTGCTGCCTTGTTATGTTGTCTTAGGTATCTCTTTATGAAGTGTTGTGTCTCTTGTTGTGATGTGTGTTTTGTCCTATATTTATATTGTTTGTTTTTTAAAATCCCAGGCTCCCGTCCCCGCAGGAGGCCTTTTGGCTTTTGGTAGACTGTAATTGTAAGTAAGAATTTGTTCTTAACTGACTTGCCTAGTTAAATAAAGGTTAAATAAAATAAATAAATAAATACAAGTATATGTCAACGGTGAAGAGGCGACTCCGGGACGCTGGCCTTCTAGGCAGAGTTGCAAAGAACAAGCCATATCTCGGACTGGCCAATAAAAAGAAAAGATTAGGATGGGCAAAAGAACACAGACACTGGACAGTGTAATCTGCCTAGAAGGCCAGCATCCCGGAGACGCCTCTTCACTGTTGACGTTGAGACTGGTTTTGGGGGTACTATTCAATGAAGCTGCCAGTTGAGGACTTGTGAGGTATCTGTTTCTCAAACTAGACACTCTAATGTACATTCCCTCTTGCTCAGTTGTGCACCGGTGCCTCCCACTCTTTCTATTCTGGTTAGAGCCAGTTTGTGCTGTTCTGTGAAGGGTGTAGTACACAGCGTTGTATGAGATGCTTATCATTTCTTGGCAGTTTCTCGCCTTAGTTTCTCAGAACAAAAATAGACTGATGAGTTTCAAAAGAAAGTTATTTGTTTCTGGTCATTATGAGCCTGTAATCGAACCCACAAATGCTGATGCTCCAGACACTCAACTAGTCTAAAGAAGGCCAGTTTTACTGCTTCTTTAATCAGAACAATAATTTTCAGCTGTGCTAACATAATTGCAAAATGGTTTTCTAATGTTCAATTAGCCTTTTAAAATGATCAAAATAACACAACGTGCCATTGGAACACAGGAGTGATAGTTGCTGATAATGGGCCTCTGTACGCCTATGTAGATATTCCGTTAAAAATCAGCCATAGTAATTTACAACATTAACAATATCCACAGTGTATTTCTGATCAATTTGATGTTATTTTAGTGGACAAAAAAAAGTGCTTTAATTTAAAAAACAAGGCGATTTCTAAGTGACCCCAAACTTTTGAACGGTAGTATATACAGTATATACGTTTTACGGACACAGTATGTCTTACATTAGTCATCTTGTTGTATGGACAGTACCAAAACAAATGATCTAATGATTCTGTCTCTTCGCAGCAAAATCTGCAGAGATGAATAGACTGTATCCCCCATATATATAACATTATATTGGTTGCAAGAATTTTATATAATAATTTACATTGAAAAGTTCTATGTTTTGAATCCGGCATAGTTTTGAGTATCAGTTCATACATAAACCATGGAATCGGTACGTCGAAAATCTCATCCCAACTATTTTGCCATCTATATGGCACAGCTGTCCATTTTTGGGTCCTTAAATGAAACTGATATCCTTTTTGATTCATCACAATTTTCTTTAACCAATTAAAGTCTTTAATTCCGACAGACTAGTTCCCTACTTCCATTTTTGCGGTAATGTAGCAATTTTGGGTAGAACAGACATGACCCTGCTCTTAATGGGGAATGGTGGGGGGGGGATTAGTATGGGGAAGGAGTTATAACAGGAGGCCATCGGTGGCATAAGGCGTCACTGATAGCCCAGCCTCCCAATTGTTGCTGTGTCGGAGCGTTAGAGGGGTTGCAGGTGAGGTACACAGGTGGGGGATAAAGATTAGGGGAGGGGGGGTAACCCTGAACCTCTTCCATGTTCACCCCTCGTGCACCCCCTCTAACACTGCGACACAGCAACAATTGGGAGGCTAGGCTGTCATTCATGACTTAATCCACCAATGGCCTCCTCATAGAACTCCTCCCTCATTCACAAACTAATCCCTTCCTCCTCTCCTCCCTCTCTCTCCACCCCTCCACCTCCCTCCAACCCTCCACAAGCCTTTAGCGAGCCCACATTGAAGATGAATGCCTCCCCCTTCCCACTATCCACCTTGTATCCATCCAATGGCAGGCGAGGCTGTGAGAGAGGGCCACCTTTTGATTTCTCCCATGGGGGAGGGGGGACTCTTTCTTCATAGCTCTCTATAGAGCTATAAAGTTTTCTTCTCATTCACTGCCTCATTCTTTCCCTGTTTCTCTATGTCCCTGTTGGTCACTAGTCCACTAATTCAGTAGTTCCTAACCTTTTTTGGTTACTGTACCACCAACTAAATTTAGCTCTGCCTGGAGTACCCCTGAAGTACCCCCTCATGTGCATTTTACCTGTAGGCCTATAGTCTCATGAGTTTTCTCAAGTGGGGCGGCAGGTAGCCTAGTGGTTAGAGCGTTGGGCTAGTAACCGAAAGGTTGCAAGGTAGAATCCCTGAGCTGACAAGGTAAAAATCTGTCGTTCTGCCCTTGAACAAGGCAGTTAACCCACTGTTCCTAGGCCGTCATTGAAAATAAGAATTTGTTCATAACTGACCTGCCTAGTTAAATAAAGGTAAAATATATATATATACTGTATATATATTTTTTAAACGACCACCTGTGGATAGGGCAAGTACCCCCAGGGGTCCTAGTAGCTCTGGTTGGGAACCACTGCGCTAAGTGACATGATGGAAATGCTAAGATGTAATATTCAGTCCAGTAGGTCATTAAGTCTGAGAGTACTTTGGCACCACTAGAGTACTCCAGTCCTGAGTGGGCTGTCTTGATTTAATAGAGCGGGGGGGAAAGGATATACTGTTAAAAATAGCCAGTCCTTAACTTCACATCAAAGCTGACCAAAGTCAAGGGTTTAGTTCAATCTTGTTAAAGAAAACAGCTTTCAGATGTCATTAACTCTACTATGGAGAAAGAGAGAGAGAGGTATGAATGGAGATAGAGGCACAGAGAGGAAGAGAGTGGGAGAGAGAAGCTGGTGTCTGTCACATACAGAACAATTTGATAGGTACCCCTTTCTCTAATATCACACACACATCCTCCGCTGGGTCCGCAGGCTGCGGCTATGGTCATCATAAATAAGGTTGTCAGAATACTCACACAGCTGTATATCACTCCCTACTGAAGCATTGAGCCTCAACTGCTGTGTGTGTGTGTTTCCGTGTGTTTAATAGAGAGAGAAATGGCGTGCTATAAAACTGTCTTCAGAACATCTGTTCCCGACAGTCTCTCCTATTTCCATGTCTCTTCCAGAGCTCAGAGCCGATGACTTAACTTTAGCTCAGTCGACTAAGTGCATACACCCAGGGTTCGATATCATTTCAAATAAAATGTGGTAATTAAATTGAAATATATGTCAATCAAATGCCTTACCCTGACAGGCTCCACCTTTCTCCTCGTATCCCGGGAAACAGACACACCCACCAATGGGAACCAGCCATTCTCCATCTGCGCCACAATACATCTTAGGCTCCTCCCTTTCCTCTGATTGGTTCACACACGACCCCTTGACCTCCACTAACGAGGAAGTGTCAGCTCCAGTGTTAGTATCTGGGAAGGTTGCCAGGTTACGGATGCTGAGGGGGCAGGTCTTGTAGAAAACGTGAACTGAGATCAGAGCGATGCAGGCGCCAACATCCTGGAACGCCAGGTAGAAACCCTTCCGGGTTGTGACCTTTACATTACGCACCTCCGTGTTTAGCTTCATGATGCGATCCCCGATGTCCACCTGATCATAATAATATCATTAATGATTATCAATAGCCATTGCAACACAATGTTACCTCATAGTAATTTTTACACTGAAAAAACAACATCAAATCAACATACCGTCAGATCTGAAACTTTGACAGAGAGAGTAATAATGAAGCAAGAGTCCTAACCTGAGTGAAGCTCTCGTCGGCTGCCACTGTGTCGATCTTGAGGAAGTTGCTCTCTCTGATGTAGTGCTCTCTGTCATTGTTAGACTCATAGTAGTAGAGGTTGAAGGTCTCCTTGCAGGTGCCAGTGACTCCAGGCAGGCTGTTACAGTCCCGGAGGGTGAACTTGATCTCGACATAGATGCGCTGCGCACCAGACCGAGGGATCCAGTCAGTTCTAAGCCAGTTGCTCTGGCTGGGTTCCATCACGTTACACACCTGGTACGTTCTGATGGGGATGTTCTTCTCATCCATGATGCTCACCTCCTCCCACTGGCAACACACATACAAACATTCCAATTATTAGACCCCTTTTTCTCCCCAATTTCATGGTACGCAATTGGTAGTTACAGTTTTGTCTCATCACTGCAACTCCCGTACGGACTCGGGAGAGTCGAAGGTCGAGAGCCATGCGTCCTCTGAAACACAACCCAGCCAAGCCGCGCTGCTTCTTGACACACTGCTCACCTAACCCCGGACGCCAGCCACACCAATGTGACGGAGGAAACACCTTACAACTGGTGACCGTGTCAGCGTGCATTGCGCCTGGCCCACCAAAGTAGTCACTAGAGAGCGATGGGACAAGGACATCCCTGCCGACCAAATCCTCCCTTAACCCAGACGCTGGGCCAATTGTGCACCGTCCCATGGGTCTCCTGGTTGCGGCCGGCTGCGACGGAGCCTGGACTCAAACCAGGATCTCCAGTGGCAAAGCTAGCAACTGTGATGCAGTGACTTAGACCACTGTGCCACTCGGGAGGCCCCAACATAATTTCGAATCATTAATCAGCTTCAGTGACTACAACACCTTCCACGCTTTTATCTTGGATAGTTTATCAAGGACGTTGTATGGAGCTGTATGGTGAACTCTTCTAACTATGTGTAATTGGCATCTTATTACCATGTAATAATAATGTGTCTTCACCCTACTGGTGAGAGCTTTAGATGTAGCAAGCCAGAGAGTGTATAGAGGTGGGATGGGATCAATGGGATCTGGTCATAAAGCTGTAAACTGGCCCCGACTGTGATGTGAAGACGGGAGTGTGAGTGTGTGTCTGTGGAGGGGGGTGGGGATTCTGGCAATCAAAGGGCTCAGTGCATGGGGACCAGGACCTTGTCAATCAAGCAGTTCAGTAAAATAAAATGAACCAAGAGAGACTGGAAAGGAGTCTGGAGAGAAATTCAGTTCACCAATAACTTAAACCAACAAAGAGGTTGTAAAGGGAGAGTGAGAGAGAAATAGAGAAAGAGAGTGTTAGAGAGAGTAAGAGAGAGTTGGAGGGTGCAGTAGAATGCAGTCCATCTTCACATTGTCACTAAAGTAGTCATTGTTAGATTACAGGCAACAGCCGCATCGAGCTAAAGGCTAGAGCTGCTGCTTTTAAGGAGCGGGAGACTATTCCGGACGCTTACCAGAAATCCCGCTATATCCTCAGACGAACCATCAAACAGGCAAAGCGTCCATACAGGATTAAGATTGAATCTTACTACACCGGCTCTGACACTTGTCGGATGTGGCAGGGCTTGAAAACTATTATGGACTACAAAGGGAAACCCAGACACGAGCTGTCCAGTGACGCGAGCCTACCAGACGAGCTAAATGCCTTTGATGCTCGCTGCGAGGCAAGCAACATTGAAGCATGCTCGAGAGCACCAGCTGTTCTGGATGACTGTGTGATATTGCTCTCGGTAGCCGATGTGAATAAAACCTTTAAACAGGTCAACATTCACAAAGCCGCTGGGCCATACGGATTACCAGGATGTGTACTCAAAGCATGCGAGGACCAACTGTCAAGTGTCTTCACTGACATTTTCAACCTCTCCCTGACCTAGTCTGTAATACCTACATGTTTCAAGCAGACCACCATAGACCCTGTGCCCAAGGAAGCGAAGGTAATCTGCCTAAATGATTACCATCCTGTGGCCCTCACGTCGGTAGCCAAGAAGTGCTTTGAAAGGCTGGTTATGGCTCACATCAACAGCATCCTCCCTGACACCCTAGACCCACTCCAATTTGCATACAGCCACAACAGATGCACAGATGACGCAATATCAATCAAACTCCACATTGCCCTTTCTCACCTGGACAAAAGGAACACCTATGTGAGAATGCTCAGCGTTCAACACCATAGTGCCCACAAAGCTCATCACTAAGCTAAGGACTCAGAGACTAAAAACCTCCCTCTGCAACTGGATCCTGGACTTCCTGATGGGCAGCCCCCAGGTGGTAAGAGTAGGCAACAACATGTCTGCCATGCTGATCCTTAATACTGGGGCCCCACATGGGTGTGTACTTAGTCCCCTCCTATATTCCCTGTTCACCTACAACTGCATGGCCAAACACGACTCCAACACCATCATTAAGTTTGCTGATGACACAACAGTGGTTGGCCTGATCACCGATGAGACGGCCTATAGGGAGGAGATCAGATAACTGGCAGTGTAGTGCTAGGACAACAACCTCTCGCTCAATGTGAGCAAGACAAAGGAGCTGATCATGGACTACAGGAAAAGGTGGGCAGAACAGGCCCCCATTAACATCGACGGGGCTGTAGTGGAGTGGGTCGAGAGTTTCAATATCCTTGGTGTCCACATAACCAACGAACTATCATGGTCCAAACATACCAAGACAGTCGTGAAGAGGGCACGACAAAACCTTTTCCCCCTCAGGAGACTGAAAAGATTTGGCATGGGTCCCCAGATCCTCAAAAGGTTCTACAGCTGCACCATCGAGAGCATGGTTGCATCACCGCCTGGTATGGCAACTGCTCTGCATCTGACCGTAAGGCGCTACAGAGGGTAGTGCGAACGAGGACCTATATAATAGGCGGTGTCAGAGGAAAGCCCTTAAAATTGTCAGACTCCAGTCACCCAAGTTATAGACTGTTTTCTCTGCAATCGCACGGCAAGTGGTACCGGAGCGCCAAGTCTCGGACCAAAATGCTTCTCAACAGTTTCTATCCCCAAGCCATTAGACAGCTTATAATTCATAAAAATCGCCACCGGACAATCGTCCCCTCGTACACTGCTGCTACTCGCTGTTTGTTTGTTACCTTTGCATAGTCACTTTGCCCCCACCTACATTTACAGATTACCTCAACTACCTTTAGCCTCGTTAGTGTTATTCTTATTGTGTTACTCTATATTATAACTTTTTATTTTAGCCTACTTGGTAAATACTTTCTTCTTCTTGAACTGCACTGTTGGTTAAGTGCCTCTAAGTAAGCATTTCACGGGAAAGTCTACACTTGTTGTATTCGGTGCATGTGGAAAATAAAGTTTGATTTGATGTAGGTAAGTCCTCACTCACCCCTCCTTCTGTGGGATTGGCTGCCCATTTCAGCTCCCCAGGAACTGTCCTTGTGTCCAGTAATGTCACTGAAACACACAGTTACAGAGATAAGGAAAGTGATTTCCTATTCACAGTCTCAATACATGGAAATTAGTCAATTTTATGCTACTCTTGGGCTCAATAAGAGCCTATACATTTTCATACAGAAGCAGAAATTGCAATGAGATAAGCATAAGAGCAGGGTAGCCTAGTGGTTAGAGTGTTGGTCTAGTAACCAGAAGGTTGCAAGTTCAAATCCCCGAGCTGACAAGGTACAAATCTTTTGTTCTGCCCCTGAACAGGCAGTTAACCCACTGTTCCTAGGCCATCATTGAAAATAAGAATTTGTTCTTAACTGACTTGCCTAGTTAAATAAAGGTAAAATAAAATGCATAAAAAGACTATCTTGAATTTACTGGAACGAATGTAGATTTTGGGATACACGTTGGACATATCTTGTAACTCACAACCCTGGGTTAGGATAGAAAAAAACGTAAAACATAGGCAGTAAGGGTAGGCCCCGGTCACAAAACGGTGATGAAAACCGTACTGTCTGTCTGACGTTCCATTTGTGCCTCTGTTCAAATGACTACAGTCTCTACAAAGCTATGGCCTGCATGAAATTGAAATTGAGCAAAAACAAAACTGTAAAAGACTGAACCTGATAAAGAAAAATAGTGGTAAGGCTAAATCCTTTTTGAGATTATGATAATTTTAGGTTTGTTATACAATTGTTGGATAAAAGTAAAATGAAAGAGGAAAAACTGCGCTTTCCAGTCAGCAGCAGGTTGGACAGATACGGGACATTCCTCATTGAATATCCATCCGAGCGAATCCAACAGAACGCAGGTTGGGACTTGCTGAACCAATCGATGTGCAAACTACTCAAAATGTGTAAACAGGTTAAAATGTTATTATTATCAAATAATAAGATCTATCAATTTCCAGTAGTCGAAAAGGGACCGAAACGGACCTTCAATGAAGACACGGCGAGTAGCCTATCCAAATACTGCGGATAACCGTAACGGTACCCTCCCTAAATCCCCCAAAATACTCAAAAAACACTCCACTCCTTACCTTCGTTCGGTGGGTATACTCGAGCGGTTGAAACAACTGCAAACATCCATATAAACGCACAAGTCGTTCTGCAGAAACTCACAGCCATTTGCGCTGTAAGGAAGAGTCTCAGATTAGCTCCGCGCACGGACTATAGTTGCTTCGTCCCAGTGGGAGAATGAATGAGTGTGTGGGAATTATAGTCTACTCCGCGCGAGGCGAACGCTGGTGGCACGGGCGGTCTCACGCGCCTCTGACGCATGTTGTAGGTCTCTTATCTTCTGTGCTCTCTTGCTGGCACAGCAGGCCCTTTTTATGTATGTTTTTGTAACTTGTGAATTGTATGTTATGTTTGTGTAGACTATGTTGTAATGTTTTAATATTTTTACTGTTTTACTGATGTTTCTAACAAGTCACAATAGTGTGACAAACATCATGCGACTGCCAACCTGAGAAAGCGGTCATGACTTCAGCTGCGTCAATTATTCATGATGAGCCAATATGCCGTGATCATTTCGATAACAGTCGAGTTTATCAAGAAAATTATTCATTATGTGACAAATAATGTTATTTGTTAGAATGCGGTTAGAGCTTAAAACAAAAGTAACCCACCATTCATAACCAACTACAAAATAGTTGAATATAGATGGATTTGTGTACTGTTGGCTATTGATATTCGTTATTGAACACATCAAATAGTAAGACTTATACCCCTTGTTTCTTGCTGAATACGATGCCTCACTGAAAAGGATGGAGGAGAAACTAGAGGGAGATAGTGCCCCCTGTCGTTTGCTCATGTCCCTACCTGACGCACATCAATCTGCAGTGAGATCTGGGGTGATAGTTGTGGATCTCAATAGCCCTAAGCTATGATATCTAAATAACAAGAACTGTGATACTATTACCATAACATGTCAGAGTGGGCTCTTGACCCAGCAACTTTGCTGTTATGGGACAAGTGCACCACTGTGCCATAAAGATCAAGGCCTCACATCGACCATACAGGGAGGCCACTGAGTCAAGCACACACCACAGCCATTATACACACTGTTTAAAAAAAAAGGCAGACTCCATCCTGTGCAGGCTCTAAAAGCACAGAGGAGGTACAAAGAGAGGGGTGTGTGACCTGTCCTCCCACACCTTCTCTCTCTCAATGGAGCTGCTGCACAAAGACACTCAGTAGAGGTCTGTTTTAACTGAAGAGAATATATACTGGTCCTTTAATATAGCCTGTTTTAACTGAAGAGAATAGATACTAGTCCTTTACTATAGCCTGTTATAACTGAAGATAATAGATACTGGTCCTTTACTATAGCCTGTTATAACTGAAGAGAATAGATACTGGTCCTTTACTATAGCCTGTTATAACTGAAGAGAATAGATACTGGTCCTTTACTATAGCCTGTTATAACTGAAGAGAATAGATACTGGTCCTTTACTATAGCCTGTTATAACTGAAGAGAATAGATACTGGTCCTTTACTATAGCCTGTTATAACTGAAGAGAATAGATACTGGTCCTTTACTATAGCCTGTTATAACTGAAGAGAATAGATACTGGTCCTTTACTATAGCCTGTTATAACTGAAGAGAATGGATACTGGTCCTTTACTATAGCCTGTTATAACTGAAGAGAATAGATACTGGTCCTTTACTATAGCCTGTTATAACTGAAGAGAATAGATACTGGTCCTTTACTATAGCCTGTTATAACTGAAGAGAATAGATACTGGTCCTTTACTATAGCCTGTTATAACTGAAGAGAATAGATACTGGTCCTTTACTATAGCCTGTTATAACTGAAGAGAATGGATACTGGTCCTTTACTATAGCCTGTTATAACTGAAGAGAATAGATACTGGTCCTTTACTATAGCCTGTTATAACTGAAGAGAATAGATACTGGTCCTTTACTATAGCCTGTTATAACTGAAGAGAATAGATACTGGTCCTTTACTATAGCCTGTTATAACTGAAGAGAATAGATACTGGTCCTTTACTATAGCCTGTTATAACTGAAGAGAATGGATACTGGTCCTTTACTATAGCCTGTTATAACTGAAGAGAATGGATACTGGTCCTTTACTATAGCCTGTTATACTGAAGAGAATAGATACTGGTCCTTTACTATAGCCTGTTATAACTGAAGAGAATAGATACTGGTCCTTTACTATAGCCTGTTATAACTGAAGAGAATAGATACTGGTCCTTTACTATAGCCTGTTATAACTGAAGAGAATAGATACTGGTCCTTTACTATAGCCTGTTATAACTGAAGAGAATAGATACTGGTCCTTTACTATAGCCTGTTATAACTGAAGAGAATAGATACTGGTCCTTTACTATAGCCTGTTATAACTGAAGAGAATAGATACTGGTCCTTTACTATAGCCTGTTATAACTGAAGAGAATAGATACTGGTCCTTTACTATAGCCTGTTATAACTGAAGAGAATAGATACTGGTCCTTTACTATAGCCTGTTATAACTGAAGAGAATAGATACTGGTCCTTTACTATAGCCTGTTATAACTGAAGAGAATAGATACTGGTCCTTTACTATAGCCTGTTATAACTGAAGAGAATAGATACTGGTCCTTGGTCCTACTATAGCCTGTTATAACTGAAGAGAATAGATACTGGTCCTTTACTATAGCCTGTTATAACTGAAGAGAATGGATACTGGTCCTTTACTATAGCCTGTTATAACTGAAGAGAATAGATACTGGTCCTTTACTATAGCCTGTTATAACTGAAGAGAATAGATACTGGTCCTTTACTATAGCCTGTTATAACTGAAGAGAATAGATACTGGTCCTTTACTATAGCCTGTTATAACTGAAGAGAATAGATACTGGTCCTTTACTATAGCCTGTTATAACTGAAGAGAATAGATACTGGTCCTTTACTATAGCCTGTTATAACTGAAGAGAATGGATACTGGTCCTTTACTATAGCCTGTTATAACTGAAGAGAATAGATACTGGTCCTTTACTATAGCCTGTTATAACTGAAGAGAATGGATACTGGTCCTTTACTATAGCCTGTTATAACTGAAGAGAATAGATACTGGTCCTTTACTATAGCCTGTTATAACTGAAGAGAATAGATACTGGTCCTTTACTATAGCCTGTTATAACTGAAGAGAATAGATACTGGTCCTTTACTATAGCCTGTTATAACTGAAGAGAATAGATACTGGTCCTTTACTATAGCCTGTTATAACTGAAGAGAATGGATACTGGTCCTTTACTATAGCCTGTTATAACTGAAGAGAATAGATACTGGTCCTTTACTATAGCCTGTTATAACTGAAGAGAATAGATACTGGTCCTTTACTATAGCCTGTTATAACTGAAGAGAATAGATACTGGTCCTTTACTATAGCCTGTTATAACTGAAGAGAATAGATACTGGTCCTTTACTATAGCCTGTTATAACTGAAGAGAATAGATACTGGTCCTTTACTATAGCCTGTTTTAACTGAAGAGAATAGATACTGGTCCTTTACTATAGCCTGTTATAACTGAAGAGAATAGATACTGGTCCTTTACTATAGCCTGTTATAACTGAAGAGAATAGATACTGGTCCTTTACTATAGCCTGTTATAACTGAAGAGAATAGATACTGGTCCTTTACTATAGCCTGTTATAACTGAAGAGAATAGATACTGGTCCTTTACTATAGCCTGTTATAACTGAAGAGAATAGATACTGGTCCTTTACTATAGCCTGTTATAACTGAAGAGAATAGATACTGGTCCTTTACTATAGCCTGTTATAACTGAAGAGAATAGATACTGGTCCTTTACTATAGCCTGTTATAACTGAAGAGAATAGATACTGGTCCTTTACTATAGCCTGTTATAACTGAAGAGAATAGATACTGGTCCTTTACTATAGCCTGTTATAACTGAAGAGAATGGATACTGGTCCTTTACTATAGCCTGTTATAACTGAAGAGAATAGATACTGGTCCTTTACTATAGCCTGTTATAACTGAAGAGAATAGATACTGGTACTTTACTATAGCCTGTTATAACTGAAGAGAATAGATACTGGTCCTTTACTATAGCCTGTTATAACTGAAGAGAATAGATACTGGTCCTTTACTATAGCCTGTTATAACTGAAGAGAATAGATACTGGTCCTTTACTATAGCCTGTTATAACTGAAGAGAATAGATACTGGTCCTTTACTATAGCCTGTTATAACTGAAGAGAATAGATACTGGTCCTTTACTATAGCCTGTTATAACTGAAGAGAATAGATACTGGTCCTTTACTATAGCCTGTTATAACTGAAGAGAATAGATACTGGTCCTTTACTATAGCCTGTTATAACTGAAGAGAATAGATACTGGTCCTTTACTATAGCCTGTTATAACTGAAGAGAATGGATACTGGTCCTTTACTATAGCCTGTTATAACTGAAGAGAATAGATACTGGTCCTTTACTATAGCCTGTTATAACTGAAGAGAATAGATACTGGTACTTTACTATAGCCTGTTATAACTGAAGAGAATAGATACTGGTCCTTTACTATAGCCTGTTATAACTGAAGAGAATAGATACTGGTCCTTTACTATAGCCTGTTATAACTGAAGAGAATAGATACTGGTCCTTTACTATAGCCTGTTATAACTGAAGAGAATAGATACTGGTCCTTTACTATAGCCTGTTATAACTGAAGAGAATAGATACTGGTCCTTTACTATAGCCTGTTATAACTGAAGAGAATAGATACTGGTCCTTTACTATAGCCTGTTATAACTGAAGAGAATGGATACTGGTCCTTTACTATAGCCTGTTATAACTGAAGAGAATAGATACTGGTCCTTTACTATAGCCTGTTATAACTGAAGAGAATAGATACTGGTCCTTTACTATAGCCTGTTATAACTGAAGAGAATAGATACTGGTCCTTTACTATAGCCTGTTATAACTGAAGAGAATAGATACTGGTCCTTTACTATAGCCTGTTTTAACTGTAGGGCATTTATCTCACCTTCCTTTGAAGTAGAGCTGGGACGACAAACCGACCATAACCAATCACTTATCACAGGCATCTTGCTGATATTGTTCATTACAATAAGTTTGCTAATATGTGTGATTGTTAATGGGACAATTGATGGCTACAACCATCAAATTAGTGGTTGCAGATTAAAGTATAATACAAAAAAAACAGTTGTGCACATTAATTTTCTACATTTATTGTTCTATTTACACAATTTAGGCAATTCATCACGATAAAGGTTTCTGTCCATATCACCCAGCTCTACTTTGAAGTCCACTATCTTTAATTCCATACTATCTATGTCTAATATTGCTTTCAATAGAGTCACACAAGTTTTGTGTGTGTTTTGTTTAGAGCTCTACTTGTAGAGTCTGAGATGTGGATAAGAGGTCTTTTATCATATTGAAACTTTTTGTCCAGCTGGATAGAGAGTTTGTGACTTTTGTTTGTGTTTGATGTGTCCGTGTTGACCTCGATTTTAGAGGCTGAGAAGGAGCACTTAACGTGTGTGAGACCTGTATGTGAATTGTATTCGTGTTTTTCCGTAAGCTCTCCATCTCAGTGTATGGGGCCGTTCTCAGGTCCGGGCGGGGCCCTTAGTACAGGGTGCTGTGTGTGGGTTTGTCTCCAGGGTCCCACTCTGAGGGTCTTTGTGTCATTTCGGTTGTTGAGGCGAAACCATCCCATCTCCCATAATGCACTATAATGGACCAAGGAAGATCATCTGGCTCTTTGAGATCGCCTCGCATCGCCCCGTCACTCACCGCCGCTGACCATAATGCTGTTTTCACAGCTTTATCTTCCTCCAATCCCACGACAGACTGCGCAATCACAAAGACCCAATTAGCCGAGAGTGGGCAGCGGCTTCGCTCTGGAGCCGGTGTCCAATCACATTGAACTATGGAGGGCAGGGGCCTATCGAACACCGGCGCCAGTGGGCGGACCCTCGCCACAGGGCAGAGGTGACATGGTGACATGGTAAAGTTGCAGGCCGTTGTTTAGGCTCGTTTATGTCAGTGTAGTTTTGATTGATGACCGTCGTGATGGTGTTTCCATTCTCCTGAGGGATTCCCAGGTCTGAACAGTGAACTCCCACTGTGGCCCGAGCCTTTGGCCCCCACACACGTTTTGTTCCTATAGGGCCCCATATGGTCCTATACTGCCCACACCTCTCCATTGTGAAACTATACACAGGCAATCAGTGAGTGTGTGAGTGTGTGAGTGAGTGTGTGAGTGTGTGTGTGTGTGTGTGTGCTTGTGAGCACCATGCACCCCAAGGAATACTCTTCCTTTAATTACTAGAAAGCCTAAACCTACCAAGACCCAACCCACTAACCCCCATAAGAGGCCCTGAAGCCAAAGTGAAGTCATCTCTCTATCCAAACCCCCTCCTCAAACCACAAACAAACTCCTCATGCCTCCCACAAACACTCACAAAATGGAGTACTCTTAATAGAAGTAGTGGTAGAAGCAGTAGTGTAGAGAAGTTCACAGAAGGGCCCTTTAGTGTTGTGACAAATATATAATCTAGGTCTAGCTGCGGTGCAGACACATCGCTGAGGACGTTATAGGGATGCTAGTGTATGGAGAGATATTGGACATGTGTTGTTGTGTGCATATGCAACGAGCATATTCTCTGTCTCTCACCATCTCCCCCTCTCTCACCCCTCCATCTCTCTCTCACCATGTCTCCCTCCCCTCTTTCTCTCTCTCTCTCACACCCCTCTTTCTCACCCCCTCTCTCTCTCACCATGTCTCCCTCCCTCTTTCTCTCTCTCTCTCTCTCTCACCATGTCTCCCCCCTCTCTCTCTCACCATGTCTCCCTCCCCTCTTTCTCTCTCTCTCTCACACCCCTCTTTCTCACCCCCTCTCTCTCTCACCATGTCTCCCTCCCCTCTTTTCTCTCTCTCTCTCACCATGTCCCCCCCTCTCTCTCTCACCATGTCTCCCTCCCCTCTTTTCTCTCTCTCTCTCACACCCCTCTTTCTCACCCCCTCTCTCTCTCACCATGTCTCCCTCCCCCTTCTCTACTCTCACACCCCTCTTTCTCACCCCCCCTCTCTCTCTCACCCCCTCTCTCACCCCCCTCTCTCACCATCTCCCTTCCTCCTGCTTAAGAAAACTCTCCAGGGATGTAGATGTGTGGGTGTTTAAGAACAAAGTAGAAGAAGAAAAAGAGGACAGAAGAGTTGCTAGTTGAGCTTTTGTATGGGGCTTCCTCTATCACATACACTCCATGAACAAGACTATGAGTTAACTGACAACACACTTTATCATGTTATATTAGGACTGAAAGTTAGAAAGGGTAGAATATATTTGTGTTTGTATTTGTATGTTCATGTGTGTGTGTCCAGACCCCACAGTTAAAAACAGAGCATCATTAACATGCCGGAGGCGTAGCGTCGAGACCTAGCGCTTGCTAGCATCTGTCACACCACTCTGAGGAAACACACACACACACACACACACACACACACACACACACACACACACACACACACACACACACACACACACACACACACACACACACACACACACACACACACACACACACACACACACACACACACACACACACACACGTTGACATGATTCCACTGAGCTACCGGCTGCTCTGATGAAGGGCTGGGTGAGAGTTGGCTGAATAAGACTCCAGGTTCATCAAGTCTAGCATGGATTCCTCTCCTCCTCTCTTTCCCTTCCTATGCACTAAAGAGGTAAAAGCACATCACCTTGCAATCTTATGTTATAATGTATCTGCTGATATTTGTCTGTTAGGGATGTGTGTGTGTGTGTGAAAATGTTTACCATGCCAACAGAGGAAGGAAAGAGCAGCTGGTGTCATCTATAAACCCAGGAGGAAAAGGCAGGAGGATGAGGCAGGATGAGGAGGCAGGAGGAGAAGGCAGGAGGATGAGGCAGGATGAGGAGGCAGGAGGAAAAGGCAGGAGGATGAGGCAGGATGAGGAGGCAGGAGGAAAAGGCGGGGGAATGAGGCAGTAGGAGAAGGCGGGAGGATGAGGCGGGATGAGGAGGCAGGAGGATGAGGCGGGATGAGGAGGCAGGAGGAGAAGGCAGGAGGAAAAGGCGGGAGGTTGAGGCAGGAGGAGAAGGTGGGAGGATGAGGCAGGTGGAGAAGGCGGGAGGATGAGGCTTGATGAGGAGGCAGGAGGAGAAGGCAGGAGGAAAAGGTAGGAGGAGTGTGTGTCACTTCTATTTGTTTGCTCACTAATTCTAAAAGAACACATGCAGGAATCTAGACCCTGTTTTATTCCCCCTCCCTCTCCTTCCTTTCCTCTCTTTCTCTCTCACTGTCTTTCTTTTTTCTGTGTGTGATAGAATTATAACTTTTTTCGTGTTGGTCTATGTGTGGGTATCTGTGTAGTAATGTACAGATGGATTTACAGTATAGGATCTTCATTAGAGCCAGTTTGCTACAGTAGGAAAATAATCCTTCAGCAACGGGAAATGTTCATTATTATGTGGATTATAGCTCAAGGAGATTTTTGTAGGGATTGATACATTTTTCATTTAGGCAAAAGTGAAATTTCAAAGTGGAAGATAAAAAACTTCAGAAGCCTTTTTAAAACTCAAATACATAACAAGATCCTACATCTGTAAGGTGGAGAGATGGATGCAGCACGGGTTCTCTCCACGGGTTCTCTGTTGTGCTGGCGTCTTGTTCTCTTCCTGCTCCTAGGGAACAGGGGAACTGCCTCCCTCTCTCCACCTGGTACACTTAAACAGAATGAACAGATCACTGTCCCAAGGAAAATAGAGAGACGGGTAGAGTGAGTCAGAGAAAGACAGAGAGAGGCAGTGAGGGACTGAGAGAGAAAGATGGGCAGTGAGAGAAAAGGAGAGTGTGGAGGGTGGTGGTAGATTCCATGGTCTGTCTGTCAGCACGGTCTGTGATGGCACACCGTGAGGTCACCTGGTAACCCCGCAGGCTCCATCCTGCCTCTCACCCCACATGTGTGTGTGTGTGACCAAACCACATGAAAACCTTTCTCTTCGCTCGTCTCCCCTCCTTTAGCATTGTGACCTATTGGGGTGCTTCTGTATGGCCTCAGCTCCACAGAGCTGAGACTTCCCTGAAAAAAGACCCCTCAAAATCTCCCTCTCTCACACATCCTGGGGTCTCCACCCCGACTCATTTTTCTGTATATAACTAATCACTGATAGTTCCTCTAATGGGTGTGGGTGAGCGCACGTGTGTGCCGTTGCGTGCATGTGTGTGCATGAGTGTGTGTTTGTGTGTGTGTCCTTACTTCCTCCAGGAGGGAGTGTACTGTGATTCCCATCTGTCTTAGTAGTTTGTGTCAGTCTGTTGATGGATGATATTTATCCAGGAATAGGGCTTAGGGCTAACCACTATTCACCAGCCATTAATTATGTCAGTTAAGAGGATGCTTCACTCTCTGTATGTGTGTGTGTGTGTGTGTGTGTGTGTGTGTGTGTTTGTGTGTGTTTTGTTTGTGGGTGTGACTTTTGGAAATGAGAATCATTGTAATCTAATATCTAAATCTTTGCTGTTAATTCACACTTAATGACTTATTCAATTGGAGAGGACTCAAAGGAACATACCCTTCCACTGAAAGTCTAAGGCATTGCCTTTACAGCTTCTGTTGGCCGACAGCCCACGCAGGACAGAGGGGACCGTAGGGGACAGTGAGTGAGTGGACAACTCAAAGAGACCCACTCTGTCCCTTCCTCCTTCAGCCCCTTCCACCATTTTGGGAGAGCGAGTAGGAGAGAGGCCCAAGGTGAAACATATGTGGACAGGCAGCACACGCACGTTTGCAAACAGTCAGCTCTTTTGTGCCGGACATCATTCGCGGTCCTCCCAACTCAAACACACACACACACACACACACACACATTACCACACATACATGACACTGTATGGGAGCACCACTAAATAAACACAGACTCACTTGCCACTGTTACTGAAAACAAACATGATTACAGAGCACGAGAGCTACGATAAATCAAAGTGCCAGAAGAGGTGGAGACAAAGGAAGGGAGAGAGCGAGAGAGAGAGCGAGAGGGAGAGAGAGTGAGTGAGAGGGTGAGAGAGAAAGAGAGAGAGCTGGTTAAAGGTTCTCTCTAGATCTGTCTTGTGAGCCCAGGGAAGGAAACAAAGTGAAGCGTGTTTACATACATGTGTGTGTGATAAGAACTGTGTATTAAGGGGGATTACTACAGTAGAGGACTAGACTCATAAACTCAGATGATTGCACTGCTTATCATCACCTTTCCCTTTATCAGGTCCTTGTTGTGCTGAGGAGGCAGGACACACACACAGACACACAGACCCACGCTACAAAGTAGCACTACACCAGCCCTCCGATAGCAAAGCATTAACTTGGGTACTACATAACAACATTTTGAGAGCAGAGAAGAAGAGACTGAAGAGAAGGAAGAGAACAGTAGACTCTTCCAACAGAAAGTTGGTTTTGAGTTCCGTCACTCGTCACCTGTGACATCCTGTCTCTGGCTGTTGACAGCCTGCTCGGCCATGTTTGTTCTACCACAACAAACTAATGACAATCACACACATACAGGAGGGGTGAAGTGTCAGATAACCAATCATCACTCTTTCTTTGCCTTCTTTATCTATCCGTCCTTCAAGGATGAGAGGACAACAGGGCCCTGTGCTTTGCATGACAGAGAGAGACCATCTCACAGAGAGTCCTTCTGAACCTCCGTATGATCCATTTCTCTATTCAATGATTGTAACCCAAATCTGGGAGCTCCGGGTTCAAGGCTTTGGTCTATTGGCTTGTGCTACATGTGTACCTTCCCTCCATGTTTTCCCTTCATTCTCTCGTCTTTGTCTGAACTGAGGGTGTTCAAAGCATGGGGTAGACTTACAGATCTCCAGGACTGGGCTCATCACAGTCACCAATGGTCTACAGATCATCTGGGAGCCTAGTTCTGCTGGGACCTCAGGGGGTCATCAGGGTCAGAGATAGTTGACCAGATTATACCAAAGAGCTCCAGGGGGAGGTGGATTCACAAGATCAAAGACTGCTGGACAGTGAACACCAGAGCCAGTCAGTGCAGATAGGAGACAGACAGACATGAGATGGTCAGACAGAGACCAAGAGCTTGCATCTGTGTGTCTACGGACAAATCTAACTATACTGAATGAGATTATACTAAATCTATTCATGCAGATTACAAATGATGTATTTTAATTTAATTAAAAGGGGTTGAATTACTGTGCCATATCACCCTCTATTGGTTATGATAAGAACTACAACATTGGCATGAAACCTTAGTTGTCTTTGTATTTATTAGGGATCCTGGGGTACATACACATTAAGACACTTACATTACATATAAAACAGTACATCACATAACACTATTACACAACTACATATCTACAATACAAAATGTATAATATCATAAGTATGCAAAAAGCTGTGGAGTGTTTGTGTGTGTGTGTACTTGTGTGTGTGTGTGTACTTGTGTGTGTGTGTGTGGCAGAGGAGGCTGGTGGGAGGAGCTATAGGAGGACAGATGGGCTCATTGTAATGGCTGGAATGCAATTAATGGAACCGAGTCAAACATTTGGCTTCTATATGTTTGATGTGCTTGATAATGTCCCATTAATTCCATTCCAGTCATTACAATGTTTCAGTTAATTGTCACATGCAAGTACAGTGAAATGCATTTCTTACAAACTCAAAACCCAACAACGCAATAATCAATAACAATGTATTACTAGAAAAAAAACACATGAGAAATATGAAATACACAATAAAGTAAGTAATAAATATCCTATATTCAGGAATAATTAAAAAAAAGTCAGTTCCAATACCATATTTGCGTGTAAAGATACTGGGGTTGTGGAGGTAGATACAGTGCATTCGGAAAGTATTCAGACCTCTTGACTTTTTCCACATTTCGTTACATTACAGCCTTATTCCATAAATCTACACACAATACCCCAAAATGACAAAGTGAAAACAGGTTTTTAATTTTTTTTTTAGCAAATGTATTCAAAATAAAAACAGAAATACCTTTAGTATTCAGATCCTTTGCTATGAGACTCAAAGTTGAACTCAAGTGCATCCTGTTTCCATTGATCATCCTAGAGTCCACCTGTGGTAAAATTCAACTGATTGGACATGATTTGGAAAGGCATACACCTGTCTATATAAGGTCTAACAGTTGACAGAGCAAAAACAAAGCCGTGAGGTTGAAGGAATTGTCCGTAGAGCTCCGAGACAGGATTGTGTTGAGGCACAGATCTGGGGAAGGGTACCAAAAAATGTCTGCAGCATTACAGGTCCTCAAGAACAAAGGTAGCCTCCATTCTTAAGTGGAAGAAGTTTGGAACCACTAAGGCTTTTCCGGAGCTGGCCGCCCGGCCAAACTGAACAAGCA
The DNA here is from genome assembly GCF_018296145.1 of Oncorhynchus tshawytscha. Taxonomy (NCBI): domain Eukaryota; kingdom Metazoa; phylum Chordata; class Actinopteri; order Salmoniformes; family Salmonidae; genus Oncorhynchus; species Oncorhynchus tshawytscha. The sequence continues at coordinate 68,683,995 of NC_056438.1, forward strand.
GGGGAGAAGGGCCTTGGTCAAGGAGGTGACCAAGAACCCGATGGTCACTCTGACAGAGCTCCAGAGTTTCTCTTTGGAAATTGGAGAACCTTGCAGAAGGACAACCATCTCTGCAGCACTCCACCAATCAGGTCTTTATGGTAGATTGGCCAGACACAAGCCATTCCTCAGTAAAAGGCACATGACAGCCCACTTGGAGTTTTCCAAAAGGCACCTAAAGGACTCTCAGACCATGAGAAACAAGATTATCTGGTCTGATGAAACCAAGATTTTTACTCTTTAGACTCTTTAACTCTTTAGCCTGAATGCCAAGCGTCATATCTGGAGAAAACCTTGCACCATCCCTACGGTGAAGGATGGAGGTGGCAGCATCATGCTGTGGGGATGTTTTTCAGCAGCAGGGACTGGGAGACTTGTCAGGATCGAGGGAAAGATGAACGGAGCAAAGTACAGAGAGATCCTTGATTTTTGCTTAGTTATTATGGGGTATTGTGTGTAGATGGATGAGGGGAAAAAACTATTTAATCAATTTTAAAATAAGGCTTTAAGGTAACAAAATGTGGAAAAAGTCAAGGCGTCTGAATACTTTCCAAAGGCACTATATGTATAGGGGTAAGGTGACTAGGCAACAGGGCAAAATAAACAGAGTAGCAGCAGCTTGTATGTGAGTGGGTGTGCGGGTGTTTAGAGTCAGTATAAATGTATGTGCATATTACGTGTGAGTGAGAAAATTAGTGTGAGTGTGTAGGGCCCTGTGAGTGTACATAGAGTGTACATAGAGACAGTGCAAAGATTGAGATAAAAGGTCAATAAAGACTCAAGGTTAGTCTGTGTAGCTATTTTGTTAGCTATTTGTCAGTCATATTGCTTTGGGAGCTGTTCAAGAGCCTGTTGGTGTCAGACTTGATGCACCGGTACCTCTTGCCGAGCGTCAGTAGAGAAAATAGTCTATAGCTTGGGGGGGTTGGAATCTTTGACGACTTTCCGGACCTTCTTTTCATGCTGGAATTAGCACACCAGTTGGATGTGATGAAGAGGCAACCCCCCCCACCCTTACTGAGCCATGTTTCTGAAAATGTTTCTGAAAAGCAAAGAATATTGCAGTTCCAAGAGTCCCGTTCATTGCAAATCCACAATCAGCGGTCATCCATCTTATTATCAAGTGATTGTACATTAGCCAGTGTGTCTCTCTCTGTGTGTGTGTGTGTCTGTGTGTGTGTGTGTGTCTCTGTGTGTGTGTGTGTCTCTGTGTGTGTGTGTGTCTGTGTCTGTGTGTGTGTGTGTGTGTGTGTGTGTGTCTGTGTGTGTGTGTGTGTGTGTGTGTGTGTGTGTCTCTGTGTGTGTGTGTGTGTGTGTCTGTGTGTGTGTGTGTGTCTCTGTGTCTGTGTGTGTGTGTCTCTCTCTGTGTGTGTGTGTGTCTGTGTGTGTGTGTGTCTCTGTGTGTGTCTCTGTGTGTGTGTGTGTGTGTGTGTGTGTGAAGACCTTTTTGTTCTTATTATCTTTTATTATTTCTAATTGTTGTTTTTGCATTATCGAGAGGAAACCTGCAAATAAGCATTTAGTTGGATGGTGTATACCATAATAAAATGTGGAATTTGAAACTCTGCGTTACAACTCTGTGGTGACAGTGTATGGGTGGCAATGTATCATTTCAGAAAACACATATTCAACTGCTGATATAGAGATCATTTAACTCCAAGTTTTCTATTGAAGTGTTCAATGTCAGAAGAGCCATTTGTAGAAGGTAACCACAACACTAGCACAAACTCACACCCATCAAATATCCCAAACTCACACACACCACTCCCCCAGAAGGTTACCACCACACCAACGCAAGCTCACACCCACACCACTCTCCCATTATGTTGTCCAATTGGAGTCGTACTAAATGCTTTGTGTGAAAAACACCTCATGTAGCTGACCTACAATCAATTCAACTCCAAACTCTTTATGGGGTTGGCTTTTCAATGGCGCTTTCACATATTGGAGAGTTTAAAGTGGCTTAATGACTAAAAAACATTTGAAAATCGCCAAACAAGTCACAGTGCCGAGTGCTATTGAACCAGCGGCGATCATGTCGTTTAAGATGAGGGAGGACAAAAATGTTTTTATGGGCATGGCCTTATTTCTATTACAGCATATTGGATGGCTGTCATTCCTATTCCATTCACCCAGCTCAATGTAACATCAATATGTTCCCTACACCCATCATGAGGTTGCTACAACCTAGCCTATGAATTAAAGTTTACAATGTAGGTGCACAGGTCGAGAGACAATATTTAGGAATCAAGGTGATAGAGAGTGACACATTCAATACTGCCTTGTACACTCTTGCCTGCCTCTCACGTCAGTAGCCATGAAGTGCTTTGAAATGCAGCTCATGGCTCACATCAACACCATCATCTCGTAAACCCTAGACCCACTCCAATTTGCATACTGCCCCAACAGATCCACAGATTATGCAATTTTGTCCACCTGGACAAAAGGAACACCTATGTGAGAATTCTGTTCGTTGACTATTACGTTCAACACCATAGGGCCACAAAGCTAATCACTAAGCTAAGGACCCTGGGACTAAACAACTCCCTCTGCATCTGGATCCTGGACTTCCTGACGGGCCGCCCCCAGGTGGTAAGGGTAGGCAATAACACATCTGCCATGCTCATCCTCAACACGGGGTCCCTCAGGGGTGCGTGCTTAGTCCCCTCCTGTACTCCCTGTTCATCCAATACTGCGTGGCAAAGCACGACTTCAACAATATCATTAAGTTTGCCGACGACACAACAGTGGTAGGCCTGATCATCGACAACAATGAGACAGACAATAGGGAGGAGGTCAGAGACCTGGCAGTGTGGTGCCAGGTCAACAAGCTCTCCCTCAACGTGAGAGACAAGACAAAGGAGCTGATCGTGGACTACAGGAAAAGGAGGGCCGAACACACCCCCATTCACATCGAAGGGGTTGTAGTAGAGCGGGTTGAGAGTTTCAAGTTCCTTGGTGTCCACATCACCAACAAACTATCATGGTCCAAATACACCAAGACAAGAGGGCACGACAACACCTTTTCCCCCTTAGGAGAAAGATCCTCAAAAGGTTCTGCAGCTGCACCATCGAAAGCATCCTGACTGGTTGCATCACCGCCTTGAATGGCAACTGCTCGGCATCTGACCGTAAGGCGCTACAGAGGGCAGTGCTTACGGCCCAGTACATCATTGAGGCCAAGCTTCCTGCCATCTAGGACCTATATACTAGACGGTGCCAGAGGAATGCCCAAAAAATTGTCAAAGACTCCAGTCACCCAAGTCATAGACTGTTCTCTCTGCTACAACACGGCAAGCGGTACCAGAGCGCCAAGTCTAGGTCCAAAAGGCTCCTTAACAGCTTCTTCCCCCAAGCCACAAATAATCAAATGGCCACCCAGACTTTTTACATTGACCCCCACCCTCCCCCCTGTATAAAGCCTCGTTATTGTTATTTTATTGTGTTACTTTTTTTCACACAACCAAAAGTTTACTTTGACTTGGAATAGTTCCAGTATTGGATAGCCATAGCCGGCTAGCTAACATAGCATCCCTCTCTGTTTGAGCCAGGTGTTTGAGTAGGCTAAACTAGCTAGCTGCATTCGCTAGCTAAGTAAGTGAAAGTGATTTTTTAAAACAAAATACAGCTAGCTTTCTCTCTCTCTCTTGGTTGTCCTGCATTTTTGAGGAAGTGAATTTTTCAAAACTGTTGAACTGTTGTCTTTCTCTTTGAGTCAACTACTCACCACATTTTATGCACTGCAGTGCTAGCTAGCTGTAGTTTATGCTTTCAGTACTAGATTCATTCTCTGATCCTTTGATTGGATGGACAACATATCAGTTCATGCTGCAAGAGCTCTGATAGATTGGAGGACGTCCTCCGGAAGATGTCATAATTACTGTTTAAATCTATGGAAGGGGGTGAGAACCTTGAGCTTCCTAGGTTTTTTATTGAAGTCAATGTACCCAGAGGAGGATGGAAAATAGATGTCCTCCGACTACACCATTGTGCTACCCTACAGAGTGCAGTTGAGGCTACTGTAGACCTTCATTGCAAAACAGTGTGTTTGAATCAATTATTTGGTGACGTGAATATATTTAGTATAGTTTTATCTAAAAATAATAACTTTTTTAAATGTTTCATATATTTTTTTAATGAAATTCACTGAGTAGGATGGTCCTCCCTTTCCTCCTCTGAGGAGCCTCCACTGTATTGAACAACTATTGACTTGAGTTTTTATCAACTGATGTTAAGCCACATTCAACTCTGAAATAATGCTTGAAACATTGCATGCACTTAACATGCACATTCTAGTGATCTTATGCAATTAAGCCACATTTGTTTTCTCTACAGCACTGCACCAGATTCTGGGCTCACTCGAACCCACATAGTGGTATTTACCTCGTAGCTTTGTTTCTCATGGCATTTGTTATTGAGACAAGTTAAATATTGAGTGCTGCATGAGAACACAATAACAACATCTCTTTTATCTAGGTCAGATGAGATGTTTGCTCTTCTCAGCATTTTGCAGAAACACCACTAAATGGGTCATGGAACAGATTAGTTTTTGTTGTTGTTGACAACTTGCTATTGGTTCATAAATTTACCACAAACACTCTCATATTGTTTAGCTTTCAAAAAGGTATCTACATGTTTGACTTGTGATATTGAACATTAGAGCTTGACTGTTGGCCAGCTGAAAGCTTTTTGATCAAGGATCAGCAGACTATGTCCATGTTAGAGATCTTCCATTCACATAATTCTCAAAATGTACTGCTTTTATTTTTATGTGGTTGTTTCTCCAACTTCTTGTAAATTCAGAAAATGTCAGAAGGGACAATACAGGAGCGAATTGGAACGGTAGCTTCTGTGGGTCTTGAGCATCAACCCTCTGTCTGTCAGCCCAAAACGTATGATGTTAGGCCAAGAAGTGCCTTGATGAGGTCCCTAGTTGTAAGGACACTATAAATGTATATCAATCAAAACACGCACCATTCAAGCACCATTAGGAAAGCACAGTTCTGTGTGTCACTAAACTGCAGTGTTAGCATCTCTGTCTGCTATGATGCAGAGGTGGGCTTCCTGTCCCCAATTTAGAAAACCAAAGGTTAGGAGTGTAGGATGTGATTGACACATATGGGTATAATCCACAAACACCCATTCACGTGCACACACACACACGTTTGTAGGGGTATATAGGACCAGTCAGTAGGTTTGTTCAGTGTATCTTCTCTCGTCCTACGTACCATCACCATGGCTTCCAGATACCTAGAGACAATCCTGCTTCTCTGCTGCATTGTGACCATGTTTAGTTCAACCTCAGCAGCATGTGAGTTTACCTGGTAACCAATTTACCACTTTACTTGCTTAACAGTTTATCCATGTAAGCTGTATTTTTTTTTTTTTTACCAAGGTCTGGTAAGATCTAGCAGTGAGACCTGCCAACTTGTTTTGGGGTCATATTATTACATTACATTCATGTTCTTGTGATCTGAATTGATGTTGCCTGTGGCTGACTGATTTGTGTGCTTATATGTGTTCAGATGGTCCTCGGAAACTTTACTGTTGTGTGGAGTTTCAGGAAAAGCCTGTACCCTACACGCAGATAATAGGCTACAAACAACAGAGTTATAAGGAGGTGTGCAACAATGACGCTATCATGTAAGCCCTGCATGATGTATATACACACACAAAGTTACAATACTCTCAAAATGTATGCTCATATTTGTAATCTCTATGAGGTTGAGGGTTAAGTGTGTTTTCTGTTGTAGCTTCTATACCACGAAGAACAAGAAGGTATGCGCCAGCATTAAGGACGAGTGGGTGAGGACGGCTCTGGTTCGTCTCAGGTACACACATGCTCTCTTCTTAAGACACAAAGCATTCTCACTCAACTACACACACACCAATGTCTCAGAGTTACAAATACACCAAATCGTACTTACAGGAGAGTTTCAAGGCTGGATGTCAATCAAACTTGCCATACGGGTTTTACTTAATGTCTTCGTGTACAAACTACTGCCTTCCAGCACACTTGTTCTGAAAAGTAAAATCATGTAAGTCTGCTTCAAACTCAAAATGAGTTTCATATTCTGTGTTATGTGCAGCTCCAAACTGAAGAAGATATCCACAGCAACACTGTGATGGCCAAAACCCCCCAACCAACTCTGAAAGGAAGATTCACCCACAGCGACACAACTTTTTCCAATCGCAACTCCAACAGCACCATAACCTTCAACATCACCAGTAACAACCCAATTGAGTAATGTGGCCAAATGATGCAGATTTAATGCATTGCATATCTGAGGTTTGCCGTTGTTGAGGATTGTACTTTATTCATGCTCAAGCTTTCAGGTATCTTATGAACCCACAATATAATCTAATTAAGTTGATTGCTTCAATTAGTTATATTTTTCTGATTTACAATTTTTATATTTGTTTCTTTTAAGGCCTGCAGAAATAAATATATTCTATTGCCTTTATTATTTATTTTAGTCACATTACCTTAAAACTAGAGCTGACAACTGCATGGACATTAGTTGTGAATGTGATTGTGAATTGAAACAGTTCAACAGTGCAAAAGAACTGAAACCATCATGACTTCAAATGACCTGTTGGGAAGATATATTTAAACATTTTGAATCATCATATAAAGCCAATTTATTCAACATCATGTTCTCAATTCCAGTTAAAGTAAACAGATCTATTCTATCATGAGGTGTGTGTGTTTGTGTTTAGAAGACGCCGTAGCACATCTCCTGGACGGTGCCCATGAGTGCCACCTCACAAATGATGCCACTGGTGGCCTTGTCCTTGTTGTCTCCGCTCTAGAGAGACTTGGGAACCGTTGCACCATAGATCATAGGTCATCAGCTGGAGGAGGGGAGAAAACACAGTCACAACACAGACCAATATCATCACATTATTGACCAAGACACAAAATATACAGGGACACACATCCTTTGTGCTGCACTAAAAGCAAACGAGGTGTTGGCTTTAAGTAGATGCAGAAGCTTCACATAACTGCTTCTCTAAAACAGGTTAAACATGTGTGTGTACTACCTGGAGGTACTCTTCAAGGCCGAGGTCATTAGAGAGTGGTAGGAATAATGTGCTTCAGTAAGGTGGGCGCTTTGTCCTTTATGTCCATGGTTGTCAACTGTACAACAAGAAGGGAATATAAATCACAAAGGATAGATGTTGTGGTGGCAGCTGCAGAGAAGTACTTGGGTGTAGGAGATTTTACTGCAGAAGAGTTCCAAGGTGTGTTGAATGTGTCCCGTCCTCCCAGGCTGCTGGCCTGGTGGCGGATCAGATAGGGCCAAAGTAGTGGAATAGTGATGAGGTTTTTATGGGGTTAAGGTTAGTTGGTAGGGCAAATTTTTCACCAAGTGTAATGAATTCATACTACAGAATAGTAGGCTGATACACAGCCAACACAGTAGCTGACGGCATGCACCTATAACATTTGTTTGCGAACCGCCATAATACCAAAGAAGAAGAAGATGATCCTCAAAATGTAGGGAATTGTAGTTGCCTTTGTCTGCATTGTTAATTATTGCCTTTCTGGCCTTCATACTTGATGTACTGATGACCATGTTCAGAGATGAGGAACTGTTAGGTGGTAGAGGAGAGGAATGGAAGTAAGTCTGTGTTAGTAGTGTAACCGATGTGAAATGGCTAGCTAGTTAGCGGGTCCTGGAGTGGCCTAGCCAGTCTCCAGATCTCAACCCCATAGAAAATCTTTGGAGGGAGTTGAAAGTCCGTGTTGCCCAGCAACAGCCCCAAAACATCACTGCTCTAGAGGAGATCTGCATGGAGGAATGGGCCAAAATACCAGCAACAGTGTGTGAAAACCGTGTGAAGACTTGTGTGAAAACATTTGACCTCTGTCATTGCTAAAAAAAGGGTATATAACATAGTAAAAAAAAGGATATATAACATAGTATTGAGATAAACTTTTGTTATTGACCAAATACTTATTTTCCACCATAATTTGCAAATAAATTTATTAAAAATCCTACAATGTGATTTTCTGGATTTTTTTTCTCATTTTGTCTGTCATAGTTGAAGTGTACCTATGATGAAAATTACAGGCCTCTCTCATCTTTTTAAGTGGGAGAACTTGCACAATTGGTGGCTGACTAAATACTTTTTTGCCCCACTGTATATCCTGCCTCAGTTTTGGCGCATGATAATTTTTTTGGACTGTTCAGCTTCAGCTAACAATCATAAAATCTTATTAGAAATTAGGTGATGTTTTGGGTGTATAAGTAACTTCATAGACCTATGCTATTATATTCGGTTCTGTTATGTAAAACACGAATTTATCGGTATGTGATCTTGCAAGACATTTATTCACCTTTGATCTAACTTTACTAAACGAGCAGCATTTTTTTTACCTTTATTTAACTAGGCAAGTCAGTTAAGAATAAATTCTTATTTTCAATGACGGCCTAGGAACAGTGGGTTAACTGCCGGTTCAGGGGCAGAAAGAGAGATTTGTACCTTGTCAGCTCGGGGATTTGAACTTGCAAACTTTTGGTTACTAGTCCAACACTCTAACCACTAGGCTACCCTGCATTGTGAGAAGTGATAATCTTCTATTTGTAATAATAATACTAAGTGATGAGTAGGACTATTAGGCAACATGTTGATGAGTGTTATTTTTAACGATTGGAGCGCCACTCGCGACTCTTAGACAGCTTTGATTTGATTAGCTTGAACACATGGTTACAATATACCTTATTACAGAATAAAAGAAAATAAGGGTGAGCTATCAATTCATAATAATCAAATCAATTGACCAAGTAGTGAATATAAATCTTTAGTTTACTACATAGAATTGCGGGACTTTTTTTTTAAACAGCCATAAAATCAAGTTTTTTGTGTGGTGTATTCATGTATCTCAATAAACTATAAACTCAATGCATCATTACCTTCAACTTGGCCCAATTCACATTTACAAATTCCACCCTGACATAGTTTACCAATCTAGAACACTCCCTGCTTTCTCAACCAATAGACAATTTAGCTAAATATCCCAAGCAGGGCTACAGCAACTTCCAGAAAGCGTCAGGCTCTTGGGCTTTGCAGTGGCCACACTGGTTTGCGTGTCCTCGGCAGAACAGTGTCGCTGTAACCAAGTGGTTACGTATCGGTCTGGGTTCCACTGCGCAACAGCAGCTCGGCAGAGTTTTATGAACATCAAGGCAGACATGGTGCAATTTTGTAAATATGTTTCGAAGTCCTGAAGTTGTCAAGCATCCAACGGGCCTCTGCAGTGCACGTGTAGCCTACAGTTCTTATCATTCGTCAGAGAGAAGACGGGGAAAAAACACCATTTACCTAACTCTGGCTGCTGTAGCCTACATATTTATTTAGTTTGTAATTCTATCGTTTTTCCTGAAATTCTTGTGGTGATTAAATATAATTTATTTAGAATTGATCAGAACACATTTTCCCTGTATTCTCAAATTGAAAAAAGTGAGGTCCCTCGGGCCCGCAGCACTATACTTCTGCTTACTTTGTGAGGCAAAGGCAACAAAAAAAAATGATACACCCCCGTGAAAAATCGCAGCACCCCCACTCCCAAACTACTTCCAGTGGCTATGTCTGGGTCAAAGCATATTTTTGGGCGTCCACCATATTGAATTCCCCAATAATTCAGTTAGATAATCTGTCTCACAACATCTTCAAATCAATGTGTAAATAACCACGTGATGATTATTATATTTTTTGAATATTCGCATGAAAATCTGTCGCCAATTGGATGGAAACCTAGCTAATGTCAAACATGTCAATCAACGTGAAGGCCGAAGCTGCAATGCTACATTGCATCCGCCAGATGGAGGCAACAATCCATAAGAATAGGTGCAGCCAAAGTGTGGAACAACAGCAGAAAAGAATTAATTGAATAAAACCTATTCATCTACGAAAGATTGTGAATTGACAACATACAGGAAACCGCAATGACTGAGAGAACAGCAAACCGCAATGACCGAGAGACTATAAGAAAGGATAACAAGGGATTCAAGTGCACTATTATTGTAAAATATTGTTTATTTTGTTGTAAAAAAAATGGTGGCATAAAATCTTACGTCTTCAATTTCCATTTGAGCTTAAATAGGCTTTGGCTTTGTTTTTAAACCAGTTTGATACACATATACATCACAGGAATTAATTTAATGTTAAAAGCACATCATACATAGCCCCCTACACACACATTAAACATCCAATAAATCCTTCAACTGGAAATAAATAAATAATAAATACACCAATTTATCTCACAATATTTAAATGGATTAAATTATACCTTAATTATCATAAATAACATAATTTAAAAGGTTGATAATTTAAATGACAGGTATAAACAATGCTGTCCCTCAAGTTCAGCCAGTCACGATGTTGGTAATGATTGATGATGATTGTCCTCTACGTGGAGGTGGTGGTGGTGGTGTTCTGTGTATTCAGTGACCTTCTGGCCATTCTAGAAGAAATAGCAACAACGTTAGCATTTCAACTTCAACCATGTCTGTCTTGTACATTCTGTCTTCTCCTCTGGCCCCTGTACTGGTCTTCGTGCAGGTCACTTACTCTAGCCAGCCATGTAACTGGAGAGTATAACTGAGTTAGCCTACAGTATGTATTACACTATGTATATGAATGAATTTAACTGACTAATTGATCACTCATTCGTTATTCTATTGATGACTTACTCCAGCTGAATGAATGTGTGTCGAACCCAGGTCTCTTTCCAGTGGCTGCAGATCTCTCCATCTTCAGTCTCAAAGCTGTGTTGAACCCAAGACGACAACATTTAGACAACTGTCATAATCTCGTCCTTACTCATTAATTTGGCTGGAGATGGTCAAAGTAGGCCTATACATTTCATTTGTGACGTTCCATGTTCTGTGTTAGTAGGGATGGGAGGTTCTTACATGACAGCCTTGACACAGGGAAGATTCTTTTTCTGCATTCTGGCTCCGATGATAGGAACCGTGATCTTCTGCCTGGAGACCTCTGTGCAACAGTTGTGCACCTTATCTGCTCCTGAAGATTTTAGGAAGCATATGGGGTTCAGAACAACTTTTTTAACCCACAACCACCATCCCACTCTTAACTTCCCCTATACAGCATATTTGTAATATCTCATTTTGTTCCAGAAAATACTGTATTTACAGAGTTAATAACACATACTTATTAGGGCAACACCCATCATTTTGCCAAGGGTTTCAGATCTCCTGGCATAATATATTATTTGTTGGATGAACAGATGCAATGTTGTATGTTGAAGTCCTGCAAGGGCTATACCCCGAACTTTCACTACAGGACTAGACTGTACTTACCGGTGCCAGTGGCCGTTAACAAGAGGAAGAGAGTGAGGCATGCCATTGGTCCGTAGCACAGCTGCATGGTTGCTAATGAGATGTTCTGTAGTGTTCTTGACTGATTCAGAAGGCTAGAACCGGCTAGAAGGGAGGAGATCGCTAATTTCTCCTGACCAGAGCCTCAGCTTTTAAACACTAAAATGAGGAACCGGATCTAGTCCGTCCGGTTCAGTGTTTTATTTTTTGTTAACTCTTTTGGAGTGGGGAAGAGGTTGGCTGGGGTGTCAGGGAGGGGGGTACTTCTGCTTAGTCAGACGTTTCCTGTAAGGATTGCATAATTCAGACCAAGTTTCAAGTTCAAGTTTGATCTTTATTTGTCCCAGAGGGCAATTGGTTTAGCAGTAAGGAGCACGAGATGTATAATCATATAAAAATACACATGAACCACAATGATACTGAATGCAAAGGTAGTGCATACAACACTAGTCATGGATTGGCAGACATCAATATAAAAATGAACGTGATGGTAATTTTCCAAGTAGAATAACTGCGGGACTTGCTTTAACTCTTTCTAAAAGTATTTCTGTGGTAGTTTAAAGCATTTTACTTCAGCGAAGCAACTTAAATATAGTCAAACTTACATTTTGTCAAATAATTCTGATTACTTTGATAGACTACTGTAACGGTCATCAGTGGTGGAAGAAGGATCAGACCAATGTGCAGCGTGGTAAGTGTCCATAATGATATATTTAATAAATCAACTGAACAAAATAACAAAAGTACAAACAACCGAAACAGTCCCGTATGGTGAAAACACTAACATAGGATACAACCACCCACAAAACACAATAGAAAACAGGCTACCTAAATATGGCTCCCAATCAGAGACAAAGACTGACACCTGCCTCTGATTGAGAACCATACTAGGCCAAACACATAGAAATATAACAACAGAACAAAACATAGAAAAACAACATAGAATGCCCAGCCCAACTCTCGCCCTGACCAACTAAAATAAAGACATAAAAAAGGAACTAAGGTCAGAATGTGGCAACTACTATATCAACCTTATTACTTAGGATTGTGGGGCAGTTATATCACACATTTCATTAGAAATAACTACACTCAGACTACTACACTTGTATATGCTCTCCTGCTAGAAAACCACATTATATGAAAACTGTGATAATAGAGTACAGAAGACAAGGAGGCATTGGTCAAGTTTAAAATGAATAACAAAAAGTGATTTTCTGACAACGGTTTGGACAACAGCTGGATGTTCTTGAAGTCCTCTCTGGGCTGGAGGAGGATCAGTAGTCAGTGGTGCCCAAGACAGGAGAGGGGAACCCCTTCCATTGGAGCAACTCTGGGGGAACAGTCAAGTCAAGATTAGCATTTGAATCTACTTGAAATTATAAACAGGCCCCTACTCCACCACTACCACATATCTACAACACACTGTGTGCCCTCAGGCCCCTACTCCACCACTAGCACAATTCTACAATACAAAATCCATTTGTGTGTGTATAGTGTGTATGTTATCGTGTGTATGTATGCATGGGTCCGCGCCTATGTTTGTGTTGCTTCACAGTCCCCTCTGTTCCATAAGGTGTATTTGTTATTTTACTGCTTGCATCAGTTACTTAATGTGGAATAGAGTTCCATGTAGGCATTGCTATATGCAGTACTGTGAGCCTCCCATTGTCTGTTCTAGACTTAGGTACTGTGAAGAGACCTCTTGTGGCAAGTCTTGTAGCGTATACATGGGTGTCCGAGCTGTGCGCCAGCAGTTCAAACAGACAGCTCGGTGCATTCAACATGTCAATACCTCTCATAAATATAAGTAGTGATCAAGTCAATCTCCTCTCCTCTTGAGCCAGGAGAGATTGACATGCATATTATTAATGTTAGCTCTCTGTGTTCATCCAAGGGCCAGCCATGCTGCCCTGTTCTGAGCCAATTGTAATTTTCCTAAATCCATTTTTGTGGCAATTGACCACACCACTGAACAGTAGCCCAGGTGCGACAAAACTAGGCATGTAGGACCTGCCTTGTTGATAGTGTTGTTAAGGAGGCAGAGTAGTACTTTATTATGGACAGACTTCTCCCCATCTTAGACACTGTTGTATCAATACGTTTTGACCATGACAATTTACAATCCAGGGTTACTCCAAGCAGTTTAGTCGCCTCAACTTGCTCAATTTCCACATTATTTGTTACAAGATTTAATTAAGGTTTAGGGTTTAGTGAATGATTTGTCCCAATAACAATGCTTTTAGTTTTATACATATTTAGGACTAACTTAGTGGCATGTCCTTAGTAAAGATTGAAAAAAGGAAGGGGCCTAGACAGCTGCTCTGGGGATTCCACCTGGATTATGTTGGAGAGGCTAACAATAAAGAACAGCCTCTGTGTTCTGTTAGACAGGTAACTATTTATCCACAATATAGCAGGGGGTGTAAAGCCATAACACATACGTTTTTCAAGCAGCAGTCTATGATTGATAATGTCAAAAGCCCAACTGAAGTCTAACAAAACAGCCACCACAATATTTTTATCATCGATTTCTCTACCAATCATCAGTCATTTGTGTAAATTCTCTGCTTGTTGAATGTCCTTTCCTATAAGCATGTTGAAAGTCTGTTGTCAATTTATTTACTGTAAAATAGCATTGTATCTGGTCAAACACCATTTTTTCAAAAGTTTACTAAGGGTTGGGAAATGATTGTTCGGTTGGCTATTTGAGCCGGTAAAGGGGGCTTTACTATTCTTAAGTAGTGGAATGACTTTTGCTTCCCTCCAGGCCTGGGGTCAAACACTTTCAAGTAGGCTTAAATTGAAAGAGTGTCAATATCGTCCGTTATTATCCTCAATAATTTTTCATCCAAGTTGTCAGACACCGGTGGCTTGTCATTGTTGATAGACAACAATACTTTTTTCACCTCTTCCACACTCACTTTACAGAATTCAAAATTACAATGCTTGCCTTTCATAATGTGGTCAGATATACTTGGATGTGAAGTGTCAGTGTTTGTTGCTGGCATGTCATGCATAAGTTTGCTAATATTTCCAATGAAAAAATCCTTAAAGTAGTTGTCATTATCAGTCGGTTTTGTGAAATAAAAGATCAGAGAAATGTTCAATAAGTACACAAAGTGTATTTCTCTAAAAATGTTTTGTTTACATCCCTGTTAGTGAGCATTCCTCCTTGGCCAAAATAATCCATCCACCTGACAGGTGTGGCATATCAAGAAGCTGATTAAGCAGCATGATCATTACACAAGTGCACCTTGTGCTGGGGATTATAAAAGGCCACTCTAAAATGTGCAGTTTTGTCACACAACACAAAGCCACAGATCTCTCAAGTTTTGAGGGAACGTGCAATTGGCATGCTGACTGCAGGAATGTCCACCAGAGCTGTTGCCAAAGAATTCACCATAAGCCGCCTCCAACCTCATTTTAGAAACTATGGCAGTATGTCCAACCGGCCTCACAACCGCAGCCACATGTAACCACACCAGCCCAGAACCTCCACTTCCGGCTTCTTCACCTGCGGGATCGTCTGAGACCAGCCACCCTGACAGCTGATGAAACTGAGGAGTATTTCTGTCAGTAGTAAAGCACTTTTGTGGGGAAAAACGCATCCTTAATGGCTGGGCCTAGATCCCCAGTGGGTGGGCCTATGCCCTCCCAGGCCCACCCAAGGCTGCACTCCTGCCCATTCATGTTAAATCCATAGATTAGGGTCTAATGGATTTAGTTCAATTGACTGATTTCCTTATATGAACTGTTGGAGAACCGTAGGCTTAAGCAAAAATACACTGCAGCTGTAGGCTCCTCTCCCTTGCAGAAGGTTCCATATGAGGAGGCAGGAGAAGGAGGTGACTGCCAGAGAAGCACGCCTTATGGCCATTTTAGAGGCCACGATTTAGATACACTATTATGTTTTTTGTATGTATTTTATTTGTAGCTATTGATGTATTAATTTTGTACTGTTTTGGTGAAGTCCTTTTATTGAACCCTATGCAGATTTCTGTGTTATCATAGAAAAGTGTTTCTTGTTTGTAATTAACATTTTTATACCACAGCATTGTTGAATAGTGGTTTCTGATAAGCTAGAAGGGCTTTCTAGAATGAACATTAAACCAGAAGACAGGACAGTTGGAAAAGATATCAGTACACCTTGAAATATGCAGCTACGCATGCACTGTAATTGCTACAAAGTTACAGAAAGCTAAATCAATAAGCACAAAAACATTTATTTAATACATTGTAAATGCAGGTCCAATGAAGAACATTTTTGCTAGCTAGTTAGCTATTGATTTGTTTTAGCAGAGACATATTTTTTGGAGCATCTGTCACGTTCTGACCATAGTTCTTGTGTGTTTTCCTTGTTTTAGTATTGGTCAGGACGTGAGCTGGGTGGGCATTCTATGTTGTGTGTCTAGTTTGTCTATTTCTATGTTTGGCCTGATATGGTTCTCAATCAGAGGCAGGTGTTAGTCATTGTCTCTGATTGGGAACCATATTTAGGTAGCCTGTTTTGTGTTGGGTTTTGTGGGTGGTTGTTTCCTGTCTTTGTGTTTTCTGCACCAGTTAGGACTGTTTCGGTTTTGCCACATTTATTGTTTTGTAGTTAGTTCATGTTAAGTGTCTCTTATTAAAGAACCACGAACTATAACCACGCTGCGTTTTGGTCCGCCTCTCCTTCCCAGGAAGAAAGCCGTTACAGAACCACCCACCACAACAGGACCAAGCGGCGTGGTGACAGGCAGCGGCAGGAGGAGCAGCGCAAGGAGGAATGGGCATGGGATGATGTGTTGGACGGCAAGGGTTGCTACACTTGGGAGGAGATCCTGGCGGGAAAGGATCGCCTCCCATTGGAACAGGTGGAGGCAGCTAGGAGAGCAGAGGCTGCCGGAGAGAGGAGCCGGCGATACGAGGGAACACGGCTGGCAAGGAATCCCGAGAGTCAGCCCCAAAAATTTCTTGCGGGGGAGGAACACAGGGAGTATGGCGAAGCCAGGTAGGAGACCTGCGCCAACTTCCTGTGCTACCGGAGGGCGAGAGAGACCGGGCAGGCACAGTGTTATGCTGTGGAGCGCTCGGTGTCCCCAGTGTGGGGGCATAGCACGGTGCGGTACATACCAGCTCCTCGGATCGGCCGGGCTAGAGTGGACATCGAGTCAGGTGCCATGAAGCCAGCTCTACGCATCTGGTCTCCAGTGTGTCTCCTTGGGCCGGCGTACATGGCAACAGCCTTGTGCATGGTGTCCCCGGTTCGCCTGCACAGCCCAGTGCGGGCACTGGCAGGGTGACCGGGAGCATTCAACCAGGTAAGGTTGGGCAGGCTCGGTGCTCAAGAGCTCCAGTGCGCCTGCACGGTCCGGTCTATCCAGTACCACCTCCACGCATCAGCCCTCCGGTGGCTGCTCCCCGCACTCGCCCTGAGGTGCGTGTCCCCGGCCCAGTACCACCAGTGCCGGCACCACACACCAGGCCTACAGTGCACCTCGTCTGTCCGGTGCCGCCAGAGTCTCCCGTCTGTCCGGTGCCGCCAGAGTCTCCCGTCTGTCCGGTGCCGCCAGAGTCTCCCGTCTGTCCGGTGCCGCCAGAGTCTCCCGTCTGTCCGGTGCCGCCAGAGTCTCCCGTCTGTCCGGTGCCGCCAGAGTCTCCCGTCTGTCCGGTGCCGCCAGAGTCTCCCGTCTGTCCGGAGCCGTCAGAGTCTCCCGTCTGTCCGGAGCCGCCAGAGTCTCCCGTCTGTCCGGAGCCGCCAGAGTCTCCCGTCTGTCCGGAGCCGCCAGAGTCTCCCGTCTGTCCGGAGCCGCCAGAGTCTCCCGTCTGTCCGGAGCCGCCAGAGTCTCCCCGTCTGTCCGGAGATGCCAGAGTCTCCCGTCTGTCCGGAGACGCCAGAGTCTTACCTTCAAACCTGATAACTAAACGCTTCAGTCATACAAAATCCAAACATAGAATGAATCCAAACGGGTTCTCTAGCAAATTAGTAAGAATGTCTCTATGTTCAAGAAAGGCCTTTTTCCCTTTATTCAGATTACAACCTCTCACTTTCAGTTATTTGAAAAGGAAATCATCTCCCAAATTTCGCTATTTTTAAAACAAGCCACAGCAAGTTGGTTGCAATTTCAATTTAATCCACCAGAAAAGACAGAACAAATAATACAACAAATGTTTTGGTTAAACTAAAATATACAAATTGATTTAAAAAAGCATAATTAAAATAAAAATCTATTAAATGTATAATCTTCATAAATGATATAACTATGACTGGTGGAGTTATGTCATACATGTAGCTAACTAAAACATATGGAAATGTCTATTCTACCCAAAATTACAACCAACTAACTGCATTACCGCAAAAATGGAAAAGGACAGTGGAAGGGGGAAAAAGTAAGGATCTTGTCTGTCGGCTCTGCATTAAAGACCATAATTGGTTAAAGAAAATTGGGATGAACAAAAAGTATACTAGTTTAATTTCAGAACCAAAAAATTGACATCCGAGCCATATAGACTGCAAAATAGTTGGGAAGAGATTTTTGACGTACCGATTCCATGGCACATGGTTTAGGAACTGATACGCAAAACGATGCAGGATTCCAAACTTTTTCAATTTAAATGATTACATAGAATTCTTGCAACCAACAGAATATTATTTATATGGGGGATACAACCTTCCCAGCTCTGAAGATTTTGCTGCATAGAGGCAGAATCATTAGATAATTTGTTTTGGTACTGTCCATATGTACTGTAGCTTGTTTTTAGTGACAGGTCCAGGAATTGGGTGGTTTGACCCCTGCCTGGTTTGACCCCTGCCTATCCTGACTCTGAGCCTGCCGTCCTGTATCTTTGCCCCTACTCTGGATTACTGAATTCTGCCTGTCCCTGTCCCTGAGCCTGCCTGCCGTCCTGTACATTTGCTCCTACTCTGGATTATCGACCCCTGCCTGCCTTGACCTGTCATTTGCCCGCCCCTGTTAAAAGTACGGGGAGCCGGCACAGGACATACCGGGCTGGGAAGGTGCACTGGAGGCCTGGTGCGTGGAGCTGGCACAGGACTGATGACACGCTCTTCAGGGCGAGTGCGGGGAGCCGGCACAGGACGTACTAGGCTGGGGAGGCGCACTGGAGGCCTGGTGCGTGGAGCCGGCACAGGTGGCACCGGACTGGTGACACGCTCTTCAGGGCGCGTGCGGTGCAAAATACACCTAACCAACATCTCTCTCCGATCTCCCTCCTCCAACTGCTCCATCAACTCCCAGATGGTCTCTGGTTCTTGACTCAGCCGACCTCCCCTTGTGCCCCCCCCCAAAAAATTGGGATTGTACTTTGGCTGTTTGTGGCCGTGGACCCCGGCGTCGTCGCTGTCCTCCTATACTCCTTGGCGACTCCCGCCAAGGAAGGGTCTCGCATCCACCCAGTATTTCCTCCCATGTCCAACTCTCCTTTAGCTCCTGGGCACACTGCTTGGTCCTGTAGTGGTGGGATAATTTGTCGCGTTCGTCGTAAGAATGAGTGGACCAAGGCGCAGGGTGAGTAGAGTTCCACATATTTATTACAGTGAAACTTCAAAACAACAAAGAATTAACGAATGTGCAGTACATAGCACACATAGGCACAAAACAAACAATATCCCACAACGCAGGTGGGAAAAGGACCACACTAAGTATGATCCCCAATTAGAGGCAACGATCATCAGCTGCCTCCAATTGGGAACCATACTCACACCAACATTAAAATTAGAAATTAAAGACTAGAACACCCCCTAGTCACGCCTTGACCTAAAACACTATAGAGAACCCCGAGGGCTCTCTATGGTCAGGGCGTGACAACCAGCTAGTTGAATTTAGGCCTATGAATTTCTCTAGTGTTGGAATATTTAGTAGTAATGTTCGATTTAGGTTAGGGGGATGGTTCTTCCATAAGTCATAGAGGCACCTAAATGTGCACGGGCCCAGTCCATTGAATGAAACTGAACCCAGGGCTAGGGTTTCAGGTCAAGTTCAGTGGTGAAACTCACATTTGTGGTTAGAAAGTGCCATACTTCTGTTTTTCCTACCGTGACCAGATTGTGATGTCCAATATGGAGCGGTTAGTACTTGGGGTCTGTTTGTACATGTGTGTGTATATGTGTCATGGTGGGGTGATGTGATCTACTGGTAATGATGTCAGCAGATATGTCTGTGCATGCTGTGAGGTCATGAGATCATGTGCTCGTGACTACACAAATTTGCTCAGCCCTCCTTCCTCTCCCCCCTCCCAAACCTTCAGGAAAGTTCCTACCCAAATATGGGTATGGTTGGCCTAGGGGAAGCTGACACTAACATCTTATAGGGCAAAAAGGCTAACCTGAACAGTGAATATGGAGGATGTATTTTTACAGTGTGCAGACTGCATTCTTCTGTACTTCAGATTATAATGATTATTATAGCATTTCTTTGTGTACTCGATTTACATTTTACTGCATTGTTAGGAGCCAGTAACGTTAGCATTTTGCTGCATCTGCTAAGCTGTGTATGTGCCCACTAAACTTCGATTTGATTGCACTTGTAGGCTACACCCAGGAAGATTTGGTAAAGATAGGAATTGAGCGAAAAGATGGCTTTGTAGATAAAAAGGTGAAACTTTGCAAGTCATAGTAAATTCTGAAACTTCTTGCCTCACACTATTGAGATGCACCCGTCGCAGTGATTTCCTTAGATACGGCATTGTGTCTGTTTGTGTTACACATGCACTTGGCATGACAGGAAACAGGTTGAGGGCGTAGGTACTGAGTCACACCCCTTAGGTAGTCATGGCTTTCAAGGCACGGCCTGTCTTCAGACAGCATTTTTGTTTTTGTTGTGGTTGTTGAATAACAGAATCATTCAGGTGAAATGGTGAAAAACTAATTACCAATGTCTTGAATTCATGTTTGAAAACGCACTAATTCTCTGGGATTTGGGCAGCTCTATACTTAGTTCTGCATTAGTCATTGTGATTCCTCGAAAAATGAAAAGCAGAAGTAATGGCTAGTGATTTTAGGAGCAGTTTGGTCATTTAGATCCGTTTAGCTGAATGAAGATGTAATTTAAGCTATTGCAAAAGTCTTACGTTTCATGAATTAGAAAGAAAAGAGAGTAACGACAGAAGTGAGTTTGGTTATTGCCAACTTGTTAACTTGTGAGAGCTCGAGCTCTCTCTTACCTGGGAATGCCATGCTAGGTTTAATTTAAGTTTAGCTTTATTTGAACATCTTGTACGTACAGTGCATACTAAAACATACATCAAATGTGATATCCACAGCACATTTGCCAATGTTACCTAGTGTTGATTTTTCAGTGTAACATTTCTAGTGTTGATTCAGATTTTAAATTAAATCTGTAAGTGTTAAAATAACACTCATTGGTGTAAAATAACCTCAGTGTTGGTGTCAATAACCAGTGTGATTGTCAGTTTTACTCTGTGGAGAGTAAAACAGTCCCATCAAAACCAAGCCCATAATTATATTTTCCAGCATGCTCCACTGCATGTGGAATTATTAGGATTGTTTTTATGATGTGTTTTTTAATTGTACATTGATTGATTGATTAATGTTATGCTACACAAAGGTAAGTAATATTTTCTAAGCTTATCCAATCAGTTAGTTAGATTTGTTGCACCCGTTACTGAAATGTTTGTTTCAGCGTAGCCCTTTCCTGCAGTCAACAACCAAACCCCCCCCTTTAGCCTCATGGGTGGAACATTATTAATATTTCATAATTTAATAATAAATAAAGATTGTTTAAAAAACAATGTTAATTAAACAGCTTTGTTATATTTCAGTCTTCTGTGAAGTATACCGCATAAAGCAGTGTTTCCCAACCCTGGTCCTCCAGTACACATTCTCAATGTAGCCCTGGATAAACACGCATGACTCAACTTATTGAGGGCTTGATGATTAGTTGACTAGTTGAATCAGATGTGTTTCTTCAGGGCTACAATGAGAATGTATACTGTTGAGGGTGCTCGAGGACCAGGCTTGGGAAACACTGATATAAAGTGTAATTTTGGGATGCAAACTCAACATGGAAAACATTTCAACTCTATATCTGACATGTTACAGGTGTCTTATTTCCTTTAAGCCCATAACCATTTGTGTGAGGTGTATACTTTTGTTTCAATATAGATTTGTTTAAAAGACTACCAAGATCACTCGGTGTGGCCCTGATTTAGCTCACTGCAGCAAAGGTTTAAATGGTCTCCATTATCAATGTTAATAACCCTGACGGTCATTCTGCATGCAGGTTGCAGGTGAATGAAAATTCCAACTGAAATATCCTAACTCTGGCTGGATTCCAATAGGAATTACACAACACTTTGCAAGCCAGCATAATGTGACTTGATGTGGCCTGTAAACAATACGTTTCAGGCCACTGTGTTAGGGTAAAACTAGGCCTCAAAGTATGGCCTCAAAATAAGGCCTTATGAGATACACTACATGACCAAAAGTATGTGGACACCTGCTTGTCGAACATCTCATTCCAAAATCATCGGCATTAATATGGAGTTGGTCCTCACTTTGCTTCTTTAACAGCCACTTCTGGGAAGTGGGACTGATCTAGGACTGTGCAGGCCAGTCTAGTTCTGCCACAACAATCTCGACAAACCATTTCTGTAATGGACCTCGCTATTTGCACAGGTACAATGTCATGCTGAAACAGAAAATGCCTTCCCCAAACTGTTGCCACAAAGTTGCAATCACAGAATAGTCTAGAATGGCATTGTGTAATGTTGCGTTAAGACTTCCCTTCACTGAAACTAAGGGGCCAGCCCTTCCAAAAACATTTTTTTTTGTGTGTGTGTCAGCAATTGACCTTTGTTCTTAACAATTGGGTATTATTCTACACTACCTGCATATTCTTCAGTGGAATATGCAAAGCAGGTGTCTGTGCATGTGGGCTGTTATGTATGTGTGCGTCAGGTACTCTGAACAACACACCAGGTTGGTGGTATCTTACACAACTACCTACAGTGTACATGATCCCTAGGTCTTCTCCTGCATAACTTCAAATGTAATGTGCTGACACAACATCTCATCATGTGACGGTAATTTTAACGCAACATGATGGTTATTCTATCAACAGTTACGCAAAAAAATTGTTTCCACTGCCATTTGTCACTTCATTTGTTTCGAACTTAGGTCATTTTTGTTTTGTCAACATTTAGGAACGTTTACCGACAATTGCTTTTTCCATCAGACCTGTCGTGAGTTTTTTTAATCCAACATGTACTTTACTCGGGGGGTATAACAGAACTGATTTAGCAGGCGAAAATCTGAGAAAAATCCATTCAGGAAGTAGTTTTCTATTCAATGCCATGACAGTATCCATTGACTTAGGACTCCATTTGCAGTTCCTATGCCTTCCACTAGATGTCAACAGTCTTTAGAAATCATTTCAGGCGTGTATTCTTATAAATGAGGGAGTAAGACCAGTCTGAACGAGTGGACCCTAACGTGACGCAGAGTTTGTTCAGGCGCATGTGCATTGCTTGTTTACCTTTTATATTGACGACGTTATTGTCCGGTTGAAATATTATAGATCATTTAGGCTAAGAAACAACCTGAGGATTGAATATAAACATTGTTTGACATATTCCTATGAACTTTACGGATACAATTTGGATTTTTTTGTCTAATTGTTTTGACTGAGTTTGAGCCTGTGGATTACTGAAGAAAACGCGCTAACAAAACGGAGGTTTTTGGATGTAAGGAGACTTCATCGAACAAAAGGAACATTTATTGAGTAAATGAATGTCTTCTGATTACCACCATATGAAGATCATCAAAGCTAAGGGATTAATTTTCTCTCTATTTCTGAGTTTTGTAATGCGTCTGCTTGGCTGGTTACTGTTTGTAATAATTTGTCAACTGGGCTATGTTCTGGGCTAGGTATGTTCTGGGCAAGAAGTTCATTTTTATATTGAGCATTTCTGTAATTGAATTTGGCGCTCTGCAACCTCACTGGATGTTGGCCAGATGGGATGCTAGCGTCCCACATACCCTAGAGACATATTTTAAGTCATATTCTTGCTTTAGACAACATCAATCGTTTATCACTAATTTCTTATTGTCTTTTTGGTCAATTGTCTTTCTCTATCAGACAGTACCATCCGAATGAACAATTCCATTGCCATCAATGACCTGCTGTGAGGGGTGGACGTCACAAATTTCTACCGATATATGGGTTCCTGTACACCCCCACCAGTAACTAGGCCGTTGTCTGGACCATGTTTCAGGAGCCAATTAAAATCAGCAGCGAGCTGCTATGCTTTATAGCATGAAGAAATTAGTATTATTAATATGACTTGTGGTTTTGATTTAGCATTTGTGCACTAGTTTAAAAAAAAACTGATTTATACAGTTGCTTGCGAGAGTATTCACCTCCCTTGGCATTTTTCCTATTTTGTTGCCTTACAACCTGGAATTAAATGGATTTTGGGGGGGTTTGTATCATTTGATTTACACAACATGCCTATCACTTTCAAGATGCAACATATGTTTCTTGTGAAACAAACAAGAAATAAGACAAAAAAAAGAACTTGAGCGTGCCTAACTATTCACTCCCCCAAAGTCAATACTTTGTAGAGCCACCTTTTGCAGCAAATACAGCTGCAAGTCGCGTATGTCTCTATAAGCCTGGCACATCTAACCACTGGGATTTTTGCCCATTCTTCAAGGCAAAACTGCTCCAGCTCTAAAAGTTAGATGGGTTCCGCTGGTGTACAGCAATCTTTAAGTCATACCACAGATTCTCAATTGGATTGAGGTCTGGGCTTTGACTAGGCCATTCCAATACATTTAAATGTTTCCCCATAATAAACCATTCAAGTGTTGCTTTAGTAGTATGCTTAGGGTCATTGTCCTGCTGGAAGGTGAATCTCCGTCCCAGTCTCAAATCTCTGGAAGACTGAAACAGGTTTCCTGCAAGAATTTCCCTGTATTTAGCACCATCCATCATTCCTTCAATTCTGACCAGTTTCCCAGTCCCTGCCGATGAAAGACATCCCCACAGCATGATGCTGCCACCACCATGCTTCACTGTGGGGATGGTGTTCTCGGGGTGATGGGAGGTCTTGGGTTTGAGCCAGACATAGCGTTTTCCTTGATAGCCAAAAAGCTCAATTTTAGTTTCATCTGACCAGAGTACCTTCTTCCATATTGTCATGACGTTGCCCTCTTTGGACACAGCGAGCACCATTCCCCTACCTCTGAACAATCTCCCTCTCTGTCGCATACACCCAGGCTGCTGTGGTCAGAGAGGTCGTAAATTCCTAGAAGAGATCCTCTCCTCATGGCCAGAGTATAGAGAGAGAGAGAGTGAGTTTTCATAGAGAGAACAAAGGAATTCCTTCCACCTCACAGAACTGGAGGTCCAAACAATATTTATGTTCTGGAGAATGTATAAAAGATCGGTGAAGAATCCAGCTACGAACTGGTCCGTTTGGTACAATTTTGTGAAACTCATGAGAGACAATACAGCCACATTACCATAACCATGTTGTGAGGCTCCCATCTAATGGTTGTATAAAATGAATGAGTAAAGATTAAACTACACTGCTCAAAAAAATAAAGGGAACACTAAAATAACACATCCTAGATCTGAATGAATGAAATATTCTTATTAAATACTTTTTTCTTTACATAGTTGAATGTGCTGACAACAAAATCACACAAAAATTATCAATGGAAATCAAATTTATCAACCCATGGAGGTCTGGATTCAGAGTCACACTCAAAATTAAGGTGGAAAACCACACTACAGGATGATCCAACTTTGATGTAATGTCCTTAAAACAAGTCAAAATGAGGCTCAGTAGTGTGTGTGGCCTCCACGTGCCTGTATGACCTCCCTACAACGCCTGGGCATGCTCCTGATGAGGTGGCGGATAGTCTCCTGAGGGATCTCCTCCCAGACCTGGACTAAAGCATCTGCCAACTCCTGGACAGTCTGTGGTGCAACGTGACGTTGGTGGATGGAGCGAGACATGATGTCCCAGATGTGCTCAATTGGATTCAGGTCTGGGGAACGGGCGGGCCAGTCCATAGCATCAATACCTTCCTCTTGAAGGAACTGCTGACACACTCCAGCCACATGAGGTCTAGCATTGTCTTGCATTAGGAGGAACCCAGGGCCAACCGCACCAGCATATGGTCTCACAAGGGGTCTGAGGATCTCATCTCGGTACCTAATGGCAGTCAGGCTATCTCTGGCGAGCACATGGAGAGCTGTGCGGCCCCCCAAAGAAATGCCACCCCACACTATGACTGACCCACCACCAAACCGGTCATGCTGGAGGATGTTGCAGGCAGCAGAACGTTCTCCACGGCGTCTCCCGACTCTGTCACGTCTGTCACGTGCTGTTTGGAAAATTATGATTAAATGACTGAACAAATCATTTTAAATGGAACTGTAACTAAGTAAACATATACTCTGTTTTACTATATCTGATTAACAATATGAGTTCATAAGAAGGGATTGTGTGACACGGACAAGGAGCAATTAAAGTTAATTAACACCATTCCAACTAGGCAGAAACGAATGTGTTGTGGATTAAGTAAGAAGATAAGGTAGTTAACCTATGGTTGAACCGACGGAACTGAGCTCTGGGGTGTTTTAGATAAGGCTGTGATAACATTCCTAGTTTCTCTGTTAATTAGAACTGTCAGATAAGTGGTGATCGATAATGTTGATGGGTCAAAAGTTAATTCAGTTATGTTGTGTGACCTGTGTGTGTGTTAGTACGTTAGAATGAACTATTAACCTCACTTTGTCCCGGTCGAGAGGAGGGGATTCTGTTAATAAATCCTCTTAGGGATAGTGAGACGCTAGCTTCTCAAGTGGCCAATAGCCTCGGGAAATGCATAGCGCCAAATTCAAATAATACGCGATAAAACTTTCATTAAATCACACATGCAGGGTATTCAATTAAAGCTACACTTGTTGTGAATCCAGCCAACATGTCAGATTTTAAAAATGCTTTTCGGCGAAAGCATGAGAAGCTATTATCTGATAGCATGCACCCCCCTGAACCAGCTGATCCAGTTGTAAACAATAGAACTAGCGTTAGCAGGTGCTACACAAAACGCTGAAAGAAAATATAAAACATGCATTACCTTTGACGAGCTTCTTTGTTGGCACTCCAATATGTCCCATAAACATCACAATTGGTCCTTTTTTTTAATTAATTCCGTCCATGTATACCGAAAATGAACATTTATAAAGCAGGTTTGATCCGGAAAAAAACAGCTTTCCAAAACACAACGTCATTACAAAACATTTCAAAAGTTGCCTATAAACTTTGCCAAAATATTTCAAACTACTTTTGTAATCCAACTTTAGGTATTTTTAAAGTTAATAATCGATCAAATTGTTGATGGGGCTATCTGTATTCAATAACAGCAAGTCAACAATACGATTGTTCCTCTTACATAACTATCAACATTGTAACCTCTGCCAGGAAGTGCCTCTTCTTTGTTTCACCAATGATTAACTTCAACCCAATTCCAAAGACTGGTGACATCCTGTGGAAGTTGTAGGAACTGTAAAATGGGCGCTATCTAATTTCCCTTGACAAAGACATTTCAGGGAACTGTCAGAGGGATTTTTCTTTTCTTTTTTCTGAACAGTGTGTCCTTGGGGTTTTGCCTTCTACATAAGTTCTGTTATAGTCACAGACATGATTGAACCAGTTTTAGAAACGTCAGAGTGTTTTCTATCCACACCTACTAATCATATGCATATAATATATTCCTGGCATGAGTAGCAGGAAGTTGAAATTATGCACGCTTTTTATCAAAAAGTAGAAATGCTGCCCCCTATCTCTAAGAAGTTTTTAAGCAATGAAATTACGTCATTTTATTGTATATAAACTGTTGCTCGTGGTAACGGGGTAGCGCGCTCCGAGAATAAATTCTGTTACCTATTATTGAAATGCCTGGTCTCCGTCTATTTTATGCAAACAAGAATCTTACAAATTCTCATAAAATAGATTAAGGGTTTTCAATTAATGAAAACACATTGGCATAATTAAATTACAGTAACACGTGCTCAGTGTGAACCTGCTTTCATCTGTGAAGAGCACCGGGCGCCAATGGCGAATTTGCCAATCTTGGTGTTCCCTGGCAAACGTCCTGCATGGTGTTGTGCTGTAAGCACAACCCCCACCTGTGGACGTCAGGCCCTCATACCACCCTCATGGAGTCTGTGTCTGACCGTTTGAACAGACACATGCACATTTGTGGCCTGCTGGAGGTCATTTTGCAGGGTCTGGCAGTGCTCCTCCTGCTCCTCCTTGCACAAAGGCAGAGGTAGCGGTCCTGCTATATTCTTTCCATTTTTTAATAATGGATTTAATGGTGCTCTGTAGGTATGTTCAAAGTTTCAGATATTTTTTATAACCCAACCCTTATCTGTACTTCTCCACAACTTTGTCCATGACCTGTTTGGAGAGCTCCTTGGTCATCATAGTGCCGCTTGCTTGGCGGTGCCCCTTGCTTAGTGGTGTTGCAGAATCTGGGACCTTTCAGGACAGGTGAAAATACAGTTGAAGCCGGAAGTTTACATACACCTTAGCCAAATACATTGAATCTCAGTATTTCACAATTCCTGACATTTAATCCTAGTAAAGATTCCATGTTTTAGGTCAGTTAGGATCACCACTTTATTTGAAGAATGTGAAATGTCAGAATAATAGCAGAGAGAATTATTTATTTCAGCTTTTATTTCTTTCATCACATGCCCAGTGGGTCAGAAGTTTACATACACTCAATTAGTATTTGGTAACATTGTTTTTAAATTGTTTAATAACTTGGGTTAAACGTTTTGTGTCGCCTTCCACAAGCTTCCCACAATAAGTTGGGTGAATTTTGGCCCATTCCTCCTGACAGAGCTGGAGTAACTGAGTCAGGTTTGTAGGCCTCCTTGCTCGCACATGCTTTTTCACATCTGCCCACAGCTTTTCTATGGGACTGAGGTCAGGGCTTTGTGATGGCCACTCCAATACCTTGACTTTGTTGTCCTTAATCAATTTTGCCACAACTTTGGAAGTATGCTTGGGGTCATTGTCCACTTGGAAGACCCATTTGCGACCAATCTTTAACTTCATGACAAATCTCTTGAGATGTTGCTTCAATATATCAACATAATTTACCTGCCTCATGACGCCATCTATTTTGTGAAGTGCACCAGTCCCCCCTGCAGCAAAGGACCCCCACAACATGATGCTGCCACCCCCGTGCTTCACGGTTGGGATGGGTGTTCTTCGGCTTGCAAGCCTCCCCCTTTTTCCTACAAACATAACGATGGCCATTATGGCCAAATAGTTCTATTTTTGTTTCATCAGACCAGACTAATATATTATTAGTATAATTAAATTGGATAGAAAACACTTTGAAGTTTCTAGAACTGTTTGAAAGATGTCTGTGAGTATAACAGAACTCATATGGCAGGCAAAAACCTGAGATGAAATCCAAACAGTAAGTGAGAATTCTGAGGTTTGTATATTTCCCACCCAGGCCCTATTGAATTCACATTGGGATATGAATGAAGTTGCACTTCCTAGGGCTTCCACTAGATGTCAACCGTCTTTAGAAACTTGAATGAAGCTTCTACTGTGTTGTGGGACTGAATAAGAGCTGAATGAGTCAGGTTACTGGCAGAGGGCCATTTCCTGGTCACGCGCATTCCACTTGATATCGACTTGCGTTCCATTGCTTCTGTAGACACAAAGGAATTCTCAGTTTGGAACTTTTTGAAGATTTGTGATAAAAACATCCTAATGATTGATTCTATACTTAGTTTGAAATGTTTCTGCGACCTGTAATATAACTTTTTGAAGTTTTTGTCCGAAATAATGCACGAGCGTTTGGATATGTATACCAAACACGCTAACAAAAACAGCTACTTGGCAATAAATAACAGACATTATCGAACAAATCAAGCATTTATTGTGGACCTTGGATTCCTGGGAGTGCATTCTGATGAAGATCATCAAAGGTACAGGAATATTTATCATGTCTTTTCTGGTTTCTGTTGACTCCAACATGGCGGCTAATTTGATTATCTTTCTGAGCGCCGTCTCAGATTATTGCAGTTTTTAAAAAATCTGACACAGCGGTTGCATTAAGGAGAGGTATATCTATAATTCCATGTGTATAACTTGTATTATCATCTACATTTATGATGAGTACTTCTGTTGAATCGATGTGGCTATGCAAAATCACTGGATGTTTTTGGAACTAGTGAACGTAACGCGCCAATGTAAACTTAGATTCTTTGATATAAATATTAACTTTATCAAACAAAACAGATATGTATTGTGTAACATGAAGTCCTATGAGTGTCATCTGATGAAGATCATCAAAGGGATTCATTTTCTCTCTATTTGTGCTTTTTGTGACTCCTTTCTTTGGCTGGAAAAATGGCCGTGTTTTTCTGTGGCTTGGTGGTGACCTAACATAATCTTTTGTGGTGCTTTCGCCATAAATCCTATTTGAAATCGGACACTGTGGTGGGATTAACAACAAGATTACCTTTAAAAAGGTATAAGATACATGTATGTTTGAGGACTTTTAATTATGAGATTTCTGTTTTGAATTTGGCGCCCTGCACTTTCACTGGCTGTTGTCATATCATCCTGTTAACGGGATTGCAGCCCTAAGAAGTTTTTAACAAGACATTTGAGGAGTGGTTGAAAATGAGTTTTAATGACTCCAACCTAAGTGTGTGCAAACATTTCGAATTCAACTGTATATTGAGATCATGTGACAGATCATGTGATACTTAGATTGCACACAGGTGGCATTTATTTAAGTAATTATGTGACTTCTGAAGGTAATTGGTTGCAACAAATATTATTCATGGGCTTCTTAGCAAAGGGGCTGAATACATATGCACGCACCACTTTTCAGGTTATTAACAAAAATAAATCATTTGAAACAAGTTATTCTTTTAATTTCTTTTCACCAATTTGGACCATTACGTGTATATACATTACATGAAATCCCAAATAAAAATCAATTTAAATTACAGGCTGTAATGCAACAAAATATGAAAAATGCCTAGGGGTTGAATACTTTTGCAAAGCACTGGATGCATTCAAACAATTTACTGTACATTTTTAAAAGCTGAGGAAAGATTATCTTGATGATGACGAATTGGCACATTTTCTGGTGCGACATTCAAAATTCAACACTAATCAATCAGAGAAGTGCTTTTAAATTCACAGTGCCGTGTCACTGTATTTACATTCTTTACACCTTAGTTTTTCAACACAAGTAAGCTATGACTATTCATCTGAGGTGACCCATCTATCTCCTGCCTTTATCAAATGCCAATCACTGTATTTTATCTGCTCCTTGTCTGGCTTTGTTGTCACAAGTCTCTCCCTCATCTGTACTGTACTCTACAGTGTTTTCAGAAAGTATTCATAACCCTGGAACTTTTACACATTTTGTTGTGTTTGTCTGAATATTAAATTGATTAAATTTAGATTTTGTGTAATTGATCTACACTCAATAATACCCCATAATATCAAAGTGGAGTTATGTTTTTCGAAATGTTTACAAACTAATAAAAAATTAAAAGCTGAAATGTCTTGAGTCTAATAAGTATTAAACATTTTGTTATGGCTGGCCTAAATATGTTCAGGAAAAATGTGCTTGAAGCTGCAGTATGTAACTTTTTGGGGCGATCTGATGAAATTCAAATAGAAATGTGTGTTATAGATCTGTCATTCTCATTGAAAGCAAGTCTTACGAAGCAGTAGATCTGTTCTATGTTCGCTATTCAATGCTTCCCGTTCTTAACTTTTCTTTTTCCATCTTTAACTTTCAGTTTTGTACACCAGCTTCAAACAGCTGAAAATACAATATTTTTGGTTATGTAAAATATATTTCACAGCAGTTTAGATGTTACAATGATTCTCTACACTATACTTGCTTGTTTTGTCCCATAATCTGAAATTAGGCAAACTATTCAAATTTTGGCAACCAGGAAATCTCGGAGCGATTTCTGTATAGTGCATCTTTAACAAGCCACATAGTACGTTGCATGGACTCACTCTGTGTGCAATAGTAGTGTTTAACATGATTTTTAAATTACTACGCAATATCTGTACCCTACACACACAATTATCTGTAAGGTCTCTGTCGAGCAGTGAATTTCAAGAGCAGATTCAACCACATTTCCAATGACCACTGTGTTCTTGGGGACCTTCAATGTTGCAGACATTTTTTGGTACCCTTCCCCAGTAAAAAAAATATTTTGACCAACAAGTGACAGGTTTAATCAGCACCATGGGCAGCACCCTACACACTAAAGCAAGATAAAACTGATCACATTTGTCGAAGCGGAAAATTAGTTGTAGTTGTAAACACCGCAAAAGTCAGTCCATGTTTCAGTGCAGTCAGTCCATGTTTCAGCATCGGCATAGCGGAGAGAGGCCAATGGAATCTTTGCAGGATATCAAGTGGGGTCCATTTGTCCTCATTGGAGCCAGAGTGGGCATTTTCAGTCTGAAAACACTTCTATATAGAAATTAATGGCTGCCTGAGTCAAGGGCACACAGGGCCTCCACCAAGTTGGCTGTTGCGTTCACTGAATCATTCTGACATTTCACCAATGACAGCATCCAACGTGCTGAAGAACAGTCTTTTACATTCAGTCTCTTCTCCTCTGTACTGCTGGCCTGCTGTACTTTTCTCCAAGTATTGCTGGAGATTTGTACTTACATAAGGTCGCTGTTTTCTTGGAGCTAGTGGTGGTGCATCAAATCATTTGGTACTATCAATAGCATTCTTCCAGTTAGAATACCCAGCTTGGGTGAAGGCCTTCTCTGCATTAGCATTAGACAACACAGAACTTTCGACATGGGAAAAAAAATTCAGCATCTGCAGTAACTGAGTATTCCAGCGACTGTCTTTCTATGAACCAGTTCCTATTAAATTAACATTTTTGGACAGAAAACCTGTGGCTAGGGTAGGATGCTAGTCTAACCTGGCTCCTCTGTTCCAAGATCATCAGGAACAGTTGGAGGTGGAGGAAGCTATGGAGCTGTTAGGGTGGGTAGGCTCTGCACACAGAGCTAGCTGGAGCTCGGTAGAATCATCGCTGTTGGTCTTGATGTGATGCAAGGACTGACCATCCATAAGATCAAAATGTGATGCTATAAAAAGATTTGAACTAGCTTAATAGGCTAAGGCTAATAGCACTAATGCTTTTTATAGCATCACATCAAACCTCTGTGGTTTGATGCAGATTTGAACTAGCTTAATAGGCTAAGGCTAATAGCACTAATGCTTTTTATAGCATCACATTTTGATCTTATGGATGGTCAGTCCTTGCATCAATCAATAGATTTGCCTAACCATTTCAGTGGTTACATTTCTTTAGCCCCATCCCTCAGCTATTTACCAAAACAGTGGTGGAGTGGCCTCTGTGTTATTCATGGAATTTGAGATTACCCCTTTAAATAATGAAAGCAGGAATTCTGAAGAAACACATTGACTTATTTTGGCTGACTCATTTTCACTTCACATTTGTCCATTTTCTCACTACTGAACCATGCTGTGTAGACTTGAGCCAAGCTGCACTGGCCTGGTTACGCATCCACCATAGTTGCAGGAATCATGCTGGAAAGGGCAATGAATGTGAAATAGCAGAGCCAGTTCAGAGCAGTTTGGGTCGGCATGATCGCGTGAAAGGCTAATAGGAGCCAACAGTCTCAGATTTAAATTAGTGCAACTGCTAGTAGAACTGACTTTCTCCAAAGAAATAACTTAATTTAAAGACTTAATCACTAAATATTGAGTATGACGATGAGATTGTGTATTTTATAAAGTAATGTGAATCATTTTTAACAATGTACTGTATCTACCCCTATGACCTATGATGGTATTGAAGAACGCGAGGGGAAGAAATGGATGGGTGAACACAGAAATAGCGAGAGAACTGCAAGTGGAGGTTATTTTGGAAGATGGAGGGTGTCACGATCTCGTAAGAAGTGGACCAAAATGCAGCGTGGTATGTGTTCATGATGATATTTTAATTAAAGAAAGCACTGAACACAAAACAATAAACGAAAAAACAACCATGAAGCTATAAGAACTGTGCTGACACAAGCAACTAACATAGACAATCACCCACAATGACAAAACAGGCTACCTAAATATGGTTCCCAATCAGAGACAACGACTAACACTTGCCTCTGATTGAGAACCATATCAGGCCAACCACAGAAACAGACAAACTAGACATACAACATAGAATGCCCACTCAGATCACACCCTGACCAAACAAAACATATAGACATACAAAGCAAACTATGGTCAGGGCGTGACAGAGGGGTTATGAAGATTGGATATTTATGAAATGTATTTTTAGCATAATTTATTTGTGTTGCTGTTTAATGATCCAATCTCCACCTAAATAAATATATTTCATTTTAACAATCAGATCTAATTTGTACTTTTTTTTGGTCATCCCCAAAATGTATTATCAAAATATGATAGAAAAATTGTGTATATTTTACCTGAAACAAATTATACAGTGGTGGATTACGTAATGATTTTGTATGGTATAATAATAATCATCACCATCTATTGGATTTATATTGCCCCAAGTCGTTAATCGTGATAGCTAGAGGGACTTTGTAGTCAGGAGGAAACTGTACTAATGTTTGGCACTCTCCGGCTTAGTTTACAGTCATCATTGGTAACAAACTCTGT
This sequence comes from Oncorhynchus tshawytscha, assembly GCF_018296145.1. Lineage (NCBI taxonomy): Eukaryota > Metazoa > Chordata > Actinopteri > Salmoniformes > Salmonidae > Oncorhynchus > Oncorhynchus tshawytscha. The sequence continues at coordinate 68,718,105 of NC_056438.1, forward strand.
AACCTGGGACATTTGCCAACCAAGGATTAAATACTGTAGTACATTTTGAAAATGAAAAACACATCAGATCTCCATTGCTGTGTACTATGTGAGTTTTGTCAGCCAAGCTACAACACAGGAACATGAGCAGTCACTAAGGCCAATGTATTGACCAAGCTACAATGAACTTATCAATCATACCTCTCAAGTACATTGACATTTTTTATTGACGTCATGTTCTGGCTTAGTTTACAGTCATCATTGGTAGCAAACTCCGTAACTTGGGCCTATATTTGCCAACCAAGGATTAAACACTGTAGTACGTTTTAGTTACAGACACCTTGATAGTAATCTGAAAAGAATGACTAACAACGCAACCAAAATGTCATTCAAGTTATGGAATATGGAAAGTGGGTGTCTGATGCATCTGCCTTGTGCCCTGAACTTAACAGTATGCTCTTATTTTTAATGAATTCTGAGACACTGTACTGAAGGTTTAACACTATCTGCCCTGACAATGACTCAGATTATTGCAATGGATCATAAATAATATGACTTATTGACATGCATCTTCAATAGGATCTACAAATCTCTGCCGAGAACCATTTTTTCTCATAAAAACCTCAGGGATGATTGATTCACTTGGCATAAAATGGTGTCTGCCTGGGTTTCCTCTTTTCTATTTCAATATGTTATTTCAATTCTCCCCACAGTTCATATCAGTGAGTGGTGTAAGTTGTAATGGAAAAGGTGGAGAGACAACCCAGCTAGCACACAATGTTCTGAGAACCATGTTTCTTACAGCTTGGAGAGTGTGGTTGTCCGGTGGTTATTTAGTAGGAGAGTATCTTGGCTTTGGAACATTCTCAGCATAATGAGAAAGAAGAATTAACAACATGTTCTTTTCTTCTCAATAGAGAAAGAGAGGAAAGGAGGAAAGATTGCTTCCTTTGAAGCTGGACAGTTTTTCTTCTGAAGAGAGCAAACATGCTTTTATCCAGTAGAGAGTCAAGGGGTGTGAAGATATTCCCCTAATCTATATTAATCTATGGAATTTGTCTCTATGTCAGGTTGCAAATAAAGTGCATTGTGGATGTATTTTTGCAGCTGTTGTATTGTTTAAAACACTATGATGAACTGTAGACCAAATAGCCTACTGTTGAATCATGTCACTTTGTTTAGGTTGACTGGTTGTGCTGCTATGAGGACTACGTACAATTAAGGTTCCAGTTAGTCTTTCTGCCTTTCTTTTTTTTTACTGTAGGCCTACTGCTCTAAAGTTAGCCCAGGTGAAAGAAGCATCAACATACACCCCCCCAAGGTGATCAAAGGAGGCGTGTTTAGTTTAGCTAGTTGAGGTGTGCGACTGAATAAAAAGAGGAAGGATGGGAGGCTGAGCGCACAGGACGGACAGGTGAAGACAGGTGTGGCTTCAAGGTAAGATCATGCTGGCATTGATGCAAACAGACATTGATGCCACAATATGCCCTGCTTTTAAGATATGATGGGTTCTATTTTAACAAAACGAACGCAATGGTAATTCTAAGTGCTGGCGGTAGGGCTATACAGTAGGTTTGGGGGTGTGTCAGATACAGTGGGGCAAAAAAGTATTTAGTCAGCCACCAATTGTGCAAGTACTCCCACTTAAAAAGATGAGAGAGGCCTGCAATTTTCATCATAGGTACACTTCAACTATGACAGACAAAATGAGAAAAAAAAATCAGGAAAATCACATTGTAGGATTTTTAATGAATTTATTTGCAAATGATGGTGGAAAATAAGTATTTGGTCAATAACAAAAGTTTATCTCAATACTTTGTTATATACCCGTTGTTGGCAATGACAGAGGTCAAACGTTTTCTGTAAGTCTTCACAAGGCTTTTCACACACTGTTGCTGGTATTTTGGCCCATTCCTCCATGCAGATCTCCTCTAGAGCAGTGATATTTTGGGGCTGTTGCTGGGCAACATGGACTTTCAACTCCCTCCAAAGATTTTCTATGGGGTTGAGATCTGGAAACTGGCTAGGCCACTCCAGGATCTTGAAATGCTTCTTACGAAGCCACTCCTTCGTTGCCCGGGCGGTGTGTTTGGGATCATTGTCATGCTGAAAGACCCAGCCACGTTTCATCTTCAATGCCCTTGCTGATGGAAGGAGGTTTTCACTCAAAATCTCACGATACATGGCCCCATTCATTCTTTCCTTTACACGGATCAGTCGTCCTGGTCCATTTGCAGAAAAACAGCCCCAAAGCATGATGTTTCCACCCCCATGCTTCACAGTAGGTATGGTTTTCTTTGGATGCAACTCAGCATTCTTTGTCCTCCAAACACGATGATTTGAGTTTCATCTGACCATATGACATTCTCCCAATGTTCTTCTGGATCAACCAAATGCTCTCTAGCAAACTTCAGACGGGCCTGGACATGTACTGGCTTAAGCAGGGGGACACGTCTGGCACTGCAGGATTTGAGTTCCTGGCGGCGTAGTGTGTTACTGATGGTAGGCTTTGTTACTTTGGTCCCAGCTCTCTGCAGGTCATTCACTAGGACCCCCCGTGTGGTTCTAGGATTTTTGCTCACCGTCGTTGTGATCATTTTGACCCCACGGGGTGAGATCTTGCGTGGAGCCCCAGATCGAGGGATAATTGCTCCCACAGTTGATTTTGTTCAAACCAAGCTGCTTACCTATTGCAGATTCAGTCTTCCCAGCCTGGTGCAGGTCTACAATTTTTTGTTTCTGGTGTCTTTTGACAGCTCTTTGGTCTTGGCCATAGTGGAGTTTGGAGTGTGACTGTTTGAGGTTGTGGACAGGTGTCTTTTATACTGATAACAAGTTCAAATGGGTGCCATTAATACAGGTAACGAGTGGAGGACAGAGGAGCCTCTTAAAGAAGAAGTTACAGGTCTGTGAGAGCCAGAAATCTTGCTTGTTTGTAGGTGACCAAATACTTATTTTCCACCATAATTTGCAAATAAATTCTTTAAAAATCCTACAATGTGATTTTCTGGATTTTTTTCCCTCATTTTGTCTGTCATAGTTGAAGTGCACCTATGATGAAAATTACAGGCCTCTCTCATCTTTTTAAGTGGGAGAACTTGCACAATTGGTGGCTGACTAAATACTTTTTTGCCCCACTGTATACTGTATGTGTGCTATTTTTATTTTATGGACGCAGATGCTGGCAGTGGCTTGAAAGGTCTGGGTTTTTATGAATAAACAAGTTGTGTGTGTGTCGAGGCTTGGTCCGCCACTGGCTAGCCAATCATTACATGCTCCATGGCTAAATATGTGGTTTCTTCCAATTACTTATTGTATTGTTTGTATTGCATTGTCATCGACTTCAATTTGAATGTTAGTCCGTTATAGCCTAGTTCTTAAATTGCCTACCTCATATTTGAAAAATATGTTGAACATGTTTGTAGTCCACATTGTTCTAACTGCATTGCTTCAATATGGGGGGCACTCAGAGTCTGAGCAGGGGTGGCCGAACACAGGCGCCATGGAGGTTGGAGTGGGGATTTCATTTTTAAATTTAATTTTACCTTTATTTAACTTGGTAAGTCAGTTAAGAACAAATTCTTATTTACAATGACAGCCTACCCTGGCCAAACCCGTATGATGCTGGGCCAATTGTGCGCAGCCCTGTGGGACTCCCATTCATGGACGGATGTGATGCAGCCTGGTTTCAAACCAGGTACTGCAGCGACAGCCTCCCTCTAGGCTCCCAAGAGGCTCCCGTGTGGTGGGTCACCAGGTGCACAGAGACTGTTTCGGGTTACCAGGTGCACAGAGTCTGTTTCAGGGTAACCAGGTGCACAGAGCCTGTTTCGGGGTAACTAGGTGCACCGAGCATGTTTCAGGTTACCAGGTGCATGTGGTTCCTGACAGCGGAAATATAGACGTCTTAGTGTCTGGGGAGGGGTGCTTAAGTTTGGTTGCCCCATTTCGCCTGGTGGGCAAGGTTATGGAGATGGCTGAGGCCCGGTCGGGATGCGAGGATGGGTGATTCCCAGTGAGATGTTGACCGGTGTCGACCGGGTTGTCAACCGGTTAGGGAGAGTAGGTGTGTAGGCCTGGAGGTCTGTAGTTCCAGGGAGTAAGCTATACGTTCTCAGGCCCAGGGAGAGAGCAGGCAGGCAGGGAGTGTAGGCCTAGAGTTCTGGAGTCAGAGGTCACCAGGTCAATGGGGGCCTGGCTAGAGGCCCAAATTAATAGGTGTGTGAGTGACACTGTCCTTCAGGGGAACAGAGCAGGCAATTAATGTAAAATCGTGTGAGATTAAAATGGACTAACCAAAATGGACTAACATGTAAAAGGCTTGTCAGTTGATATTCTGAAAGTAGTTTGAGGGTTGTAGGTCACATGACCAGGGAACTATTGAAATGTAAAAAGTAAAAAAATGAATGTATAACCGTGTGAGATTAAATTTGACAAACTAAAGGGTGTACAATATAGAACCTTGGTTGTGTCCAGTAGGTCACATGACCAAGAAGCTTTTGAAATGATAAAGTTTGAAAAATTAATGTAAAATCTTGTGAGATGAAAATGGACAAACTCAAAAGTGTGCGATATAGAAGGGTAGTCAGTGGACATTCTGAACCTTGTTTAAGGTCAGTAGGTCACATGACCGAGGAGCTATTGAAATTCAAATGTTTGCAAAATTCATCTAAAACATGTGAGATGAAAATGGACAAACTAAAGGGTGTGCAATGTGTAGTCCCACTGAGTGTACATTCTGAAACTTGTTTGAGGTCAGTAGGTCACATGACCAAGGAGCTTTTGAAATGAGAAATATTGAAAAACATTGAAAATCAATGTAAAATCGTTTGAGATGGAAATGGACAAACAAAAGGTTGTGCTACATATACGGCTACTCAGTGGATATTCTGAACGTAGCTTGAGGGTTGTAGGTAATAAGACTAAGGAGCTATTGAAATTGTAATCTAAAAAAAAAAGCAAAATCTCATGAGATGCAAATGGACAAAAAAAGGATGTCCAATGTGTAGGCCCACTGAGTGTGCATTATGAATCTTTTCTGAGGTGTTCATTTTAATTTAATTTAATTTCACTTTTATTTAACTAGGTAAGCTAGTTGAGAATAAGTTCTCATTTACAACTGCGACCTGGCCAAGATAAAGCAAAGCAGTGCGATACAACAACAAAACAGAATTACACATGGAATAAACAAGCATACAGTCAATAACACAAAATAAAAAATACAAAAATAAAGTCTATATACAGTGTGTGCAAATGGCGTGAGGAGGTAAGGCAATAAATAGGCCAATAAATAGCGAAGTAACTACAGTTTAGCAGTGGAGTGATAAATAGCAGATGATGATGTACAAGTAGAAATGCTGGTGTGCAAAAGAGCAGAAAAGTAAATAAAATGAGGATGAGGTAGGTAGATTGGGTGGGCTATTTACAGATGGGCTATGTACAGCTGCAGCGATCGGTTAGCTGCTCAGATAGCTGATGTTTAAAGTTAGTTAAGGAAATATAAGTCTCCAGCTTCAGCAATTTTTCCAATTCGTTCCAGTCATTGTCAGAAGAGAACTGGAAGGAAAGGTGGCCAAAGGAGGTGTTGTCTTTGGGGATGAGCAGTGAGATGTACCTACTGGAGCGCGTGCTACGGGTGGGTATTGTTATCGTGACCAGTGAGCTGAGATAAGGCGGAGCTTTACTTAGCGTAGACTTATAGATGACCTGGAGCCAGTCGGTCTGGCCACGAGTCTGTAGCGAGGGCCAGCCAACTAGAGCATACAGGTCGCAGTGGTGGGTGGAATAAGGGGCTTTGGTGACAAAACGGATGGCACTGTGATAGACTGCATCCAGTTTGCTGAGTAGAGTATTGGAAGCTATTTTGTAAATGACATCGCTGAAGTAGAGGATCGGTAGGATAGTCAGTTTTACGAGGGTATGTTTGGCGGTGTGAGTGAAGGGGGCTTTGTTGCGAAATAGGAAGCCAATTCTAGATTTACATTTGGATTGGAGATGTTTAATATGAGTCTGGAAGGAGAGATTACAGTCTAGCCAGACACCTAGGCATTTGTAGTTGTCCACATATTCTAAGTCAGAATCATCCAGAGTAGTGATGCTAGTCAGGCGGGCGGGTGCGGGCCGCGAACAGTTTAAAAGCATGCATTTGGTTTTACTAGCTTTTAAGAGCAGTTTGAGGACACGGAAGGAGTGTTGTAATGGCATTGAAGCTCATTTGGAGGTTAGTAACACAGTGTTCAAAGAAGGGCCAGATGTATACAGAATGGTATCGTCTGCGTATAGGTGGATCAGGGAATCACCCGCAGCAAGAGCCAGAGACTGCCAGAGGTCCGGACAACAGGCCATCCGATTTGACACACTGAACTCTATCTGGCAAGTAGTTGGTGAACCAGGCGAGGCAGTCATTTGAGAAACCAAGGTTGTTTAGTCTGCCGATAAGAATACGGTGATTGACAGAGTTGAAAGCCTTGGCCAGGTCAATGAAGACGGCTGCACAGTACTGTCTTTTATTGATTGTGGTTATGATATCGTTTAGTAGCTTGAGTGTGGCTGAGGTGCATCCGTGACCGGCTCGGAAACCGGACTGCACAGCGGAGAAGGTACGATGGGATTCTAAATGGTCAGTGATCTGTTTATTAACTTGGCTTTCGAAGACTTTAGAAAGGCAGAGCAGGATGGATAAAGCTCTATAACCGTTTGGCTCTAGAGTGTCACCCCCTTTGACCGCGGCAGCTATCCAATCTTTAGGGATCTCAGGCGATACGAAAGAGAGGTTGAACAGACTGGTAATAGGGGTTGCAACAATGGCGGAAGATAATTTTAGAAAGAGAGGGTCCAGATTGTCTAGCCCAGCTGATTTGTACAGGTCCAGGTTTTGCAGCTCTTTCAGAACATCTGCTATATGGATTTGGGTGAAGGAGGAGCTGGGGAGGCTTGGGCAAGTAGCTGCGGGGGTGTCAAGCTGTTTTTCGGGGTTGGGGTAGCCAGGAGGAAAGCATGGCCAGCCGTAGAGAAATGCTTATTGAAATTCTCGATTATCGTGGATTTATCGGTGGTGACAGTGTTACCTAGCCTCAGTGCAGTGGGCAGCTGGGAGGAGGTGCTCTTATTCTCCATGGACTTTACAGTGTCCCATAACTTTTTGGAGTTAGAGCTACAGGATGCAAATTTCTGTTTGAAAAAATGTAAATAAATAATTGAAAACAGTTTGAGATGTAAACCGAAAAAAAAGTGTGTGCAATGTGTGTCTATGCCATCGGGTTAGCTGGAACCCGTTTTAAACGTTTTAGGAGTAATGGTTTAAGAGCTATTGAAATGTGAACATTTTGATTTGTCACTATTTTGACGGTCCCTCAGTGCTGTTTGTGGATGTAAGGAAAACTACAGGTGAATATGAGTTGAATATCCAACTTGAATCTGTCTTTACCTCGGTATTATGAACTGCGGTACGGTTAATACCGGCTTTTTGTGGGTCTTAACTTCCCATTAGTGCTGTATGAAAATGCCACCTTTGCGTCAGTTTACAAGGACACACCTCAAATATTGCCACCCCTCTCCCTCAGCACAAGTGAGCTGATGTTAGACAGCTAAATTTCCGTACCTGGCGTTCAGAATGGAAAATGCCAGTGTGCAAGTCTTTACTTAACGATATAATGTCCGTTTGACACTTGCGCCTCCTTACAGCGAGCCGAAAATGGAGCCCAACATGTTTTAAGTGGTGCACATCTCATTTATTTGGCCTGGCTAATACATTATTTGTTTGTTTTCAGGCTGCCTAGTAATTTACCAAGGTATGAATTGTATAAAGTGTGAGGTTGGGGTCTCCAGTCATGTAAAAAAATATTTTAAAATATGATTGCCCTATGAAATATTTATAATGCTCCCATCTGTCACTTGCACTTATGTTAGCTTTTTTCAAAAGCATCAGAACCAACCGAACATTTCAACTACAACAACATTCTCAGTAAAAGGTTATAGAAACGTTTTACTTGCTATAATAACAAAATAATTATAAAATAATTATAGCTCCTTTCCGGATGCTTAAAGCGCTCATCCACCACCAATTTGTAGTACCCACATGGATGATGCAGGCAACCACTTGTGCCAGAACGCTCAACACATATCAGCTATCAGGTCGATAAGTGAGGAGTGATATATGACAATTAGGAATGAGGGGGATTATTACATGGCAATGATGGAAATGGGGCCAGGTTGATAATTTACAGATTATGATGATGATGATGATGATAAAAATAATGAATAACGCAATTATCCACATTATAATTCACATTTCCTGTTGCTGCAGGATTATTTTCCTACTGTCGCAAACTGGGTCAAATTAAGATCCTACATCTGTAGCCAGGACATCGGGTTAACACCCCTACTCGCTATGACTATGAAATGTGGTTGTTTATCTACCTTAGTTGAATTACCTGACTAAGTTGCTCTAGATAAAATCGCCAACAAAAAATCTAAGTTTGTGGGATGTTGAAATCAAGGCCAGGGCGGACTGACCAAATTTCAACCACATTTCAACATCCATGGCTCTTCCGACGTCGGTCGGTGCTTAGTGGTCTCTCTATTCATAATTTCCTATACCTCACTTTCAGATGAATCGACTTGTGGTTATTGTTGCGACACTCTTTGTCCCCACTACATACGGTGCTGCAGGCGGTTGTAAGTGATTATTCTATTATTTTGTTGGACTGTGACTCTTCTATCAATGTTGTGACTCTGCATAACTTTTTCCCTTCTTCAATTGTAACAGTGTGGTGTTACCATGATCCTAGTTGTGGTAAGTATTGATTTTACCCACTGATTACAGTGTAAATTCTACTCACAAATTGAAGTGATTACGATAGCAGTGGATAATAGACTAGAGAATTGATTTATTAGCATATTATATGACTCTTATAAAACGATGGTACATTGACACCATGGTATGATTGATTCCACGTTAAGATGACACCACTTGGTCCGCCATTGTCACTGAACATTGCAATGGATCCCGTCAGTCTCCCATCAACATCGTCTCTGCATCAGCAGTGAGCGATGAAACCCTGACTGCCTTCACTTTCACTAAATACGGAGACAACTCCACAATGAACAAGATCAAGAACACTGGCAAAACTGGTGAGGAGAATGGATGGATGCCCACTTGAGGAAAATGTATGTACTAAACCAGGAACCTTCATTTTTGAAATGTAACCAATTCCTCTCCTATTGTTCCTCCTCTCTTTCTTTCAGTCAAAGTGACGCTCACGAGTGGTGTCCAGGTTACAGGTGGGGCCCTGTCTGAGGCCTATGACAGCCTCCAGTTTCACCTCCACTGGGGGAATGGTACCTCAGTACCTGGGTCGGAGCACACAGTGGATGGAACACGCTACCCCATGGAGGTATGGAAAGGTTCAACACAACATTGCTGTGTTCTGATTCTCTAACCTTCTCCAGAATTATGCCCCCTCCTTTCCACACTCCCACTTCTTGGATTTGTGCAAGCATGGCTGGAAGGAATTTCCACCATATTCCAAACACTAATCCATTCCTTTTAAATTCAGGCAGGGAAGAGTGTATGCGTGCACTTCGGGAGAAGGGTTGAGATTCTAAATGTAGCCCATGTCACATGGGGTGACACTTCTCATACTGATGCACATATACCACACTGCAATGGACCAATGTCAAGGTCTTCATTTAGCCTTAGTCCAGTCTGAATTATTCCCCTCCAGCCAAACTGCATCCCTGCCACTTGGTTTACTATAAATCTGACAGATGGGGAAATGTAACCTCTCTCAAATTAATAAATGGTGCAATAGTCCACTGTTGTACTGAGCTCATGAGGCATTTATACGTTCCTTTCCTCAAGAATTGGAGCATATATATATATATCATTAAATGACATTTCTTTTGAACAGCTGTAAGTATGGCAGATTGTAGTCTACCTTTTTAAATGTATCATTCCAATATTTTAATTTTCCAATGGATTCAGATAACTTTTATAGATCATCTGTTATGCTTCACCTTTCAGATGCACATAGTAAATGCCAAGTCGTCGCTCAATGGCAATACGACCGCGGCCGTTGCAGACGACACGGGACTCGCTGTTCTTGGCTTCTTCATAAAGGCGAGTGGATGGTTTAACCTTCCTAGAAATGGCATCCATTTTTCCACTGTAGATTGGGCATTTCAGTGTTTTATTACTGTTTTTGTTTATAAAGTCAATCTTGTTCCATAAAGGCCATGCCAAGTAATGTGACTGGTTCACCAGCAGCCTGGAATACTCTGACATCATACTTGGCCAACATCACACTAAAAGGTGAGAGGAGAGATTTAACTGGTTCTGATTTGATCAAGAACTACTTCCTCGAAATAAAGTTTGGAAGAGGATTTGGGTTGAATTTTTCTCTTTGAATTCAACATTTGTATTTTTCTTGTTCCATTTCAGTACCATATTATTTTGGTATACGTTTTATTTCTCTCTTCCTCCAGATGAGTATATAAACATTACTCATGATGCTTTTTCATTGGATGAGCTCCTGGAAGGGGTGGACCGCACTAAATACTACCGTTACCGTGGATCCCTGACCACTCCAAACTGCAACGAGGCTGTGGTGTGGACCGTGTTCAAGGACCCTATCAAAGTCAGCCAGGATTTGGTGAGTTTGTGCAACAATTTCACAATAAACTGAATACAATTTCTACTTACCAAGAAATAAACATAGCTCCGACAAGAAACATGGACTGTATTCAAATTTCTTCAAGTGCAGGATCCATTCCTTATCCATTCTGCTTTTGAAATATTATCACAGTAATGATTCCGAAATAATACCGGCCTGAGGAACGACACATGGAACAAGGGGTTAATACGGTAATCAGGGGGAGCTGTAATCTATAACAAACCTTGTTCAGTCTCCTCAGGATGTTGAATCGCCCCACAAACCGCGGACCCAGCTTCTGGCAGGGCAGGTGGAGGGGCAGGTGGAGGGTCGAGAGCCAGACCCGGTCCCCCGGCGTGAACACCGGGGCCTCACTGCAGTGGCGGTCAGCGCTCTCCTTCTGCCACCTGATGGCCCGTTGCAGGTGCACATGGGCAGCGTCCCTTGTCTCCTCCGAGCACCAAAACCACTCATCCCCTGCAGGTGCTTCGATCTGGCTCTGATGCCACGGTGCCAGAACCGGCTGATAACCTAGTACGCATTGGAAAGGAGATAGGTTAGTGGTGGAGTGAGTTCTGGGCCATCTTTACCCAGGGGATGAAAGCCGCCCACTCCATCGGCCAGTCTTGGCAATAGGACCGCAGATACCTACCCACATCCTGGTTAATTCTCTCCACCTGGGCCTCCCGGGTGGTGCAGTGGTTAAGGGCGCTGTACTGCAGCGCCAGCTGTGCCAAGGAAGGAGACGGAAGGACTTAGAAAACCAATCCACAACGACCAGGATCGTGGTGTTTCCTTGTGACGGAGGAAGATCCGTCAAGATATTCACTGATAGGTGTGACCATGGCCGTTGTGGAATGGGTAGGGGTTGTAATTTCCCTCGGGGCAGGTGTCTAGGTGCCTTGCACTGGGCGCACACAGAGCAGGAGGAAACATAAACCCTCACGTCCTTAGCCAGGGTAGACCACCAGTACTTCCCACTAACACAGCGCACTGTCCGACCAATGCCAGGATGACCAGAGGAGGGCGACGTGTGGGCCCAATAGATTAAACGGTCGCGGACAGCAGACGGAACGTACAGACATCCAACTGGACGGGCTCTGTACGTAATGCCCGCTCGATGTCCGCGTCCACCTCCCACACCACCGGTGCCACCAGGCAAGAAGCAAGCATGGTAGTGGGATCCGTGGACTGCTCCTCTGTGTCATACATCCGGCAAAGTGCGTCTGCCTTAGCGTTCTGGGAACCTGGTATGTAGAGGATAGGGTGAAAACAAAAAGGGTGAAAAACATAGCCCACCCTGCCTGGCGAGGGTTCATTCTCCTCGCCGCCCGGATGTACTCCAGATTGCAGTGATCAGTCCAAATGAGAAAAGGGTGTTTAGCTCCCTCAAGCCAATGCCTCCACGCCTTCAGAGCCTAAACGACAGCCAACAACTCCCGGTCCCCCACATCATAGTTTATTTTATTTATTTATTTTACCTTTATTTAACCAGGTAGGCAAGTTGAGAACAAGTTCTCATTTACAATTGCGACCTGGCCAAGATAAAGCAAAGCAGTTCGACAGATACAACGACACAGAGTTACACATTGAGTAAAACAAACATACAGTCAATAATACAGTATAAACAAGTCTATATACAATGTGAGCAAATGAGGTGAGAAGGGAGGTAAAGGCAAAAAGGCCATGGTGGCAAAGTAAATACAATATAGCAAGTAAAACACTGGAATGGTAGTTTCGCAATGGAAGAATGTGCAAAGTAGAAATAAAAATAATGGGGTGCAAAGGAACAAAATAAATTAATTAATTAAATACAGTTGGGAAAGAGGTAGTTGTTTGGGCTAAATTATAGGTGGGCTATGTACAGGTGCAGTAATCTGTGAGCTGCTCTGACAGTTGGTGCTTAAAGCTAGTGAGGGACATAAGTGTTTCCAGTTTCAGAGATTTTTGTAGTTCGTTCCAGTCATTGGCAGCAGAGAACTGGAAGGAGAGGCGGCCAAAGAAAGAATTGGTTTTGGGGGTGACTAGAGAGATATACCTGCTGGAGCGTGTGCTACAGGTGGGAGATGCTATGGTGACCAGCGAGCTGAGATAAGGGGGGACTTTACCTAGCAGGGTCTTGTAGATGACATGGAGCCAGTGGGTTTGGCGACGAGTATGAAGCGAGGGCCAGCCAACGAGAGCGTACAGGTCGCAATGGTGGGTAGTATATGGGGCTTTGGTGACAAAACGGATTGCACTGTGATAGACTGCATCCAATTTGTTGAGTAGGGTATTGGAGGCTATTTTGTAAATGACATCGCCAAAGTTGAGGATTGGTAGGATGGTCAGTTTTACAAGGGTATGTTTGGCAGCATGAGTGAAGGATGCTTTGTTGCGAAATAGGAAGCCAATTCTAGATTTAACTTTGGATTGGAGATGTTTGATATGGGTCTGGAAGGAGAGTTTACAGTCTAACCAGACACCTAAGTATTTGTAGTTGTCCACGTATTCTAAGTCAGAGCCGCCCAGAGTAGTGATGTTGGACAGGCGGGTAGGTGCAGGTAGCGATCGGTTGAAGAGCATGCATTTAGTTTTACTTGTATTTAAGAGCAATTGGAGGCCACGGAAGGAGAGTTGTATGGCATTGAAGCTTGCCTGGAGGGTTGTTAACACAGTGTCCAAAGAAGGGCCGGAAGTATACAGAATGGTGTCGTCTGCGTAGAGGTGGATCAGAGACTCACCAGCAGCAAGAGCGACCTCATTGATGCATACAGAGAAGAGAGTCTGTCCAAGAATTGAACCCTGTGGCACCCCCATAGAGACTGCCAGAGGTCCGGACAGCAGACCCTCCGATTTGACACACTGAACTCTATCAGAGAAGTAGTTGGTGAACCAGGCGAGGCAATCATTTGAGAAACCAAGGCTGTCGAGTCTGCCGATGAGGATGTGGTGATTGACAGAGTCGAAAGCCTTGGCCAGATCAATGAATACGGCTGCACAGTAATGTTACGCTCCGCCGAGCTGAACTTCTTCGAAAAGAAAGCACAGGGGCGGAGTTTTTGTGGCGTACCCGAGCGCTGAGACAGCACGGCTCCTATCCCAGACTCGGACGCGTCCACCTCCACTATAAATGCCAAGGAGGGATCAGGATGAGCCAGCATGGGAGCCGAGGTAAACAGAGCCTTTAGGTGACCAAAAGCCCTGTCTGCCCCAGCTGACCACTGCAGTCGCACCGGTACCCCCTTCAGCAATGAGGTAATGGGAGCCTCTACTTGACCAAAACCCCGGATAAACCTCCAGTAGTAGTTGGCAAACCCTAACAACCTATGCACCTCCTTTACCGTGGTTGGAGTCGGCCAATTACGCACGACTGAAATGTGGTCATTTTCCATCTCCACCCCTGGTGCGGAAAGGCGGTACCCTAGGAAAGAGACGGACTGTTGGAAGAACAGAAATTTCTCAGCCTTGACGTACAGGTCATACTCCAACAGTCAACCAAGCACCCTGCACACCAGGGACAGATGCTCGGCGCGTGTAGCGGAGTATATCAGAATGTCAATGAAGACTGCGGGAGCATTCATCAACCCGTACGGCATGACATAGTCATAGTCAATTGACCTCGATAGTCAATACACCGGCGTAAGCCTCCATCCTTCTTCTTCACAAAAAAGAATCTCGAGGAGGCAGGTGAAGTGGAAGGCCGAATGTATCCCTGCCCCAGAAATTCGGAGACATATGTTTCCATAGCCGCCGTCTCCTCCTGTGACAGAGGATACAAGTGACTCTGGGAAGTGCTGCGTCTACCAGGAGATGTATCGCACAATCCCCCCGTTGATGGGCTGGTAGTTGAGTCGCCTTTGTCTTACAGAAGGCGAGAGCCAAATCGGCATATTCAGAGGGGATGTGCACGGTGGAGACCTGGTTTGGACTTTCCACCATAGTTGCACCTATGGAAACACCTACACACCTCCCCGAGCACTTACGTGACCATCCCTTGAGAGCCCTCTGTTGCCACGAAGTAGTGGGGCCATGATAGGCCAACCAGGGTAGGCCCAGCACCACGGGAAATGCAGGAGAATCAATAAGGAAGAGACTAATTCTCTCCTTAAGACCCTCCTGCGTTATCATGCATAAGGGAGCGGTGGTCTCCCTAATCAGCCCTGACCCTAATGTCCGACTATCTAAGGCGTGCACAGGGAAGGGCATATCAACAGGAACAGTAGGGATCCCTAAACTATGTGCAAATGAATGATCAATAAAGTTCCCAGCTGCGCCTGAATCTACTAGCGCCTTATACTGGGAATGCAGGGAAAACTCAGGAAATTATATGAACACAAGCATGTGAGCAACAGGGAGCTCTGGTTGAGTCGGGTGCCTACTCACCTGGGATGATCCAACAGTGCCCTGCCTGCTACCTCGACTCCCTGCAGAACCTCCCCAGCAACGACCAGCAGTGTGTACTCTGCGGCCACAGGTGGTGCAGGGAATGCCCACCCTCCGGTCCCCCTCAGAGCAGCACCTCCTAGCTCCATAGGTGTCGGATCGGAGGTGCTGGGGGATGGAACTGACGGATCCCGATCCGGACGTCCACGGGAGGCCAACAGGTTATCCAGCCGGATGGATAGGTCCACCAGCTGGTCAAATGTAAGGGTGGTGTCTCTGCAGGCTAGCTCCCGATGAACGTCCTTGCGTAGACTACACCTGTAGTGGTCGATCAGGGCCCGCTCATACCATCCCGTGCCGGCGGCCAGAGTTCGAATTCCAGTGCAAAGTCTTGTGTGCTCCTCATCCTCTGTCTAATATGAAACAAGCATTCTCCCACTGCTCTTCCTTCAGGTGGATGATCAAAAACCGCCCGGAAGCGGCGGGTGAAATCCTCATAGTTGTCCAACGTCGCTCCTTCCCTTCCCCAGACGGCGTTGGCCCAATTCAAGCGCTTTCCCAGATACAAAGGAGATGAGGGCTTTCACACCCTCGCGTCCCGAAGGAGCCGGGTGGACGGTTGCCAGGTAGAGCTCCAGCTGGACTAGGAACCTCTGGCACCTGGCAGCCACCCCATCATATTCCTTCGGGAGCTCGAATCCCACTGGGTTCAGGTGAAGGAGGGGTGGACAGCGGTGTGGCTTGTTGTGGGAGCTGGGGTGATGATGATGGGGTTGCTGGAAAACCCCCTCTCTCCCATCGCTCCATGGTCTCCATTTCGCCACAACTTTGGAAGTATGCTTGGGGTCATTGTCCATTTGGAAGACCCATTTGCGACCAAGCTTTAACTTCCTGACTGATGTCTTGAGATGTTGCTTCAATATATATCAACATAATTTTCCTTCCGCATGATGCCATTTATTTTGTGAAGTGCTTCAGTCCCTCATGCAGCAAAGCACCCCCACAACATGCTGCTGCCACCCCCGTGCTTCATGGCTAGGATGGTGTTCTTTAGCTTGCAAGCATCCCCCTTTTTCCTCCAAACATAACAATGGTCATCATGGCCAAACAGTTCTATTTTTGTTCCATCAGACCAAAGGACATTTCTCCAAAATGTACGATCTTTGTCCCCATGTGCAGTTGCAAACCGTAGTCTGGCTTTTTTGGAGCAGTGGCTTCTTCCTTGCTGAGCGGCCTTTCAGTTTATATCGATATAGGACTCGTTTTACTGTTGATATAGATACTTTTTGCACCAAAGTACGTTCATCCTTAGGAGACAGAAGGCGTCTCCTTCCTGAGCGGTGTGACGGCTGCGTGGTCCCATGGTGTTTACACTTGCCTACTATTGTTTGTACAGATGAACATGGCACCATCAGGCGTTGCTCCAAGGATGAATCAGAATTGTGGAGGTCTACACTTTTTTAGGTATTGGGTGTTTTCTACCATGATGTTAAGCAGAGACACTGAGTTTGAAGGTAGGTCTTGAAATACATCCATAGGTACGCCTCCAATTGACTCAAATTATGTCAATTAGCCTATCAGAAGCTTCTAAAGCCATGACATAATCTTCTGGAATTTTTCAAGCTGTTTAATTATTATTTTACTAGGCAAGTCAGTAAAGAACAAATTCTAATGTTCAAAGACAGCCTAGGAACAGTGGGTTAACTACATTGTTCAGGAGCAGAATGACAGATTTGTATCTGGTCAGCTCGGGATTCAAACTTGCAACCTTTCAGTTACTAGTCCAATGCGTTAACCACTAGGCTCCCCTGCAGCCCCAAAGGCACAATCAAATTAGTCTTTGTAAATTTCTGTCCCACTGGAATTGTGATGCTTTGAATTATAAATTAAATAATCTGTCTGTAAATAATTGTTGGAAAAATGACTTGTGTCATGCACAAAGTAGACGTCCTCACCGACTTGCCAAAACTATAGTTTGTTAACAAGAAATGTGTGGAGTGGTTGAACAACGAGTTTTAATGACTCCAACCTAAGTGTATGTAAACTTCTGACTTCAACTGTACATATCCTGTATCTTAATTTTGAGCCAGTTTTAAACAGCAGGTTAATAATCCTGCAACAACAGGAAATATGAATTATGTGGATTATAATTTTTTGACATTTTTTTACAGGGGTTGCTACATTTTTCATTAGGGAATGTCAAGTCTGAAATGAAAATCACAAACTTTATAAAAGCTTTTTAAACCTTGAATTGTCACGCCTTGGTCTTAGTATTTTGTGTTTTCTTTATTTATTTGGTCAGGCCAGGGTGTGACATGGGTTTATTTTGTGGTGTGTTTTTGTATTGGGGTTTTAGTAGGTATTGGGATTGTGGTTGAGTATGGTTGTCTAGCATAGTCTATGGCTGCCTGAGGTGGTTCTCAATCAGAGTCAGGTGATTCTCGTTGTCTCTGATTGGGAACCATATTTAGGTAGCCTGGGTTTCACTGTGGGTTTGTGGGTGATTGTTCCTGTCTCTGTGTTTGTTGTCACAAGATAGGCTGTATAGGTTTTCACGTTCCGTTTGTTGTTTTTGTGTATTTAGTTATTTCATGTATCGTTCAATTTTTCATTAAAGAACATGAGTAACCACCACGCTGCATTTTGGTCCGACTCTCCTTCGACGGAAGAAAGCCGTTACAGAATCACCCACCACACCAGGACCAAGCAGCGTGGTGACAGGCAGTGACAGCAGAAGCAGCGAAAGGAGGAATGGACATGGGAAGATGTTTTGGATGGCAAAGGTTGTTACACTTGGGAGGAGATACTGGCCGGAAGAGATCGCCTCCCATGGGAACAGGTGGAGGCACTTAGGAGAGCAGAGGCAGCCGGAGAGAGGAGCCGACGATACGAGGGAACACGGTTGGCAAGGAAACCCGAAAGTCAGCCCCAAAAATTTCTTGGGGGGGGGGCTCAGGGAGAGTGTGGCAGAGTCAGGGTTCAGACCTGAGCCAACTCCCCCTGTTTATCGTGAGGAGCAGCGATCACAGGACTTCTGGACTTGGGAGGAAATATTGGACGGAAAAGGACCCTGGGCACAGCCTGGTGAATATCGACGCCCCAAAGAAGAACTGGAGGAGGCGAAAGCGGAGAGGCGCTGGTATGAAGAGGCAGCACGGCGACGCGGATGGAAGCCCGAGAGTCAGCCCCAAAAATGTATTGGGGGGGGCTCACAGGGAGTATGGCTACGCCAGGTAGGAGACCTGCGCAAACTTCCTGTGCTTACCGGGGGGCAAAAAAGACCGGGCAGGCACCGTGTTATGTTGTGGAGCGCAAGGTGTCTCCAGTGCGGGTGCATAGCCCGGTGCGGTACATACCAGCTCTTCGTATTGGCCGGGCTAGAGTGGGCATCGAGCCAGGTAAGGTTGGGCAGGCTCGGTGCTCAAGAGCTCCAGTGCGCCTGCACGGTCCGGTCTATCCAGTGCCACCTCCACACACAAGTCCTCCGATGGCAGCTCCCCGCACCAGGCTTCCTGTGCATGTCCTCTACCCAGTGCCAGCACCACGCACCAGGCCTTCAGTGCGCCTCGCCTGTTCAGCGCTGCCAGAGCCTTTCTCCTCTCCAGCGCTGTCGGAGTCTCCCGCCTATTTAGCGCTGCCAGAGCCTTCCTCCTCTCCAGCGCTGCCAGAGTCTCCTGCCTGTTCAGCGCAGCCAGAGCTGCTAATCTGCATGGAGCAGCCAGAGCTGCCAGTCTGCATGGAGCAGCCAGAGCTGCCAGTCTGCATGGAACTGCCAGAGCTGTCAGTCTGCATGGAGCAGCCAGAGCTGCAAGTCTGCATGGAGCAGCCAGTCTGCATGGAGCAGCCAGAGCTGCCAGACTGCATGGAGCAGCCAGAGCTGCCAGACTGCATGGAGCAGCCAGAGCTGCCAGTCTGCATGGAGCAGCCAGAGCTACCAGTCTGCATGGAGCAGCCAGAGCTGCCAGTCTGCATGGAGCAGCCAGAGCTGCCAGTCTGCATGGAGCAGCCAGAGCTGCCAGTCTGCATGGAGCTGCCAGAGATGCCAGTCTGCATGGAGCAGCCAGAGCTGCCAGTCTGCATGGAGCAGCCAGAGCTGCCAGTCTGCATGGAGCAGCCAGAGCTGCCAGTCTGCATGGAGCCACATAGCCTGGTTCCTCTCTAGGTTTCTTCCTAGGTTTTGGCCTTTCTAGGGAGTTTTTCCTAGCCACCGTGCTTCTACACCTGCATTGCTTGCTGTTTGAGGTTTTAGGCTGGGTTTCTGTACAGCACTTTGAGATATCAGCTGATGTACGAAGGGCTATATAAATAAATTTGATTTGATTTGGAGCAGCCAGAGCTGCCAGTCTGCATGGAGCAGCCGGTCTGTATGGAGCAGCCAGAGCAGCCAGTCTGCATGGAGCAGCCAGAGCTGCCAGTCTGCATGGAGCAGCCAGAGCTGCCAGTCTGCATGGAGCAGCCAGAGCTGCCAGTCTGCATGGAGCAGCCAGAGCTGCCAGTCTGCATGGATCAGCCAGAGCTGTCAGTCTGCATGGAGCAGCCAGAGCAGCCAGAGACACCAGTCAGCCAGGATCCGCCAGTCAGCCATAATCTTCCAGATCCGCCAGTCAGCCAGGATTCGCCAGTCAGCCAGGATCTGCCAGAACCAGCAGCTAGCCAGGATCTGCCAGAGCCTACTACCTGCCTGAGCTTTCTCTCAGTACTGGGCTTCCTCTCAGTACTGGGCTTCCTCTCAGTACTGGGCTTCCCCTCAGTGCTGAGCTTCCCCTCAGTGCTGAGCTTTCCCTCAGTGCTGAGCTTCCCCTCAGTGCTGAGCTTCCCCTCAGTCCCGAGCTACCCCTCAGTCCCGAGCTTCCACCTCAGTCCCGAGCTTCCACCTCAGTCCCGAGCTGCCCCTCAGTCCAGTGGGGTCCTTGGTGAGGGTTATTTGGCCAAGGTCGGCGGCGAGGGTCGCCAATCAAAGGACGCGTTACAGGGGGACTAAGACTTGGTTGGAGTGGGGTCCACGTCCCGAGCCGGAGCCGCCACCGTGGACAGACGCCCACCCGGACCCTCCCCTATGGGTTTAGGTGTGCGGCCGGGAGTCCGCACCTTGGGGGGGGGGGTTCTGTCACGCCTTGGTCTTAGTATTTTGTGTTTTCTTTCTTTATTTGGTCAGGCCAGGGTGTGACATGGGTTTATTTTGTGGTGTGTTTTTGTATTGGGGTTTTAGTAGGTATTGGGATTGTGGTTGAGTATGGTTGTCTAGCATAGTCTATGGCTGCCTGAGGCGGTTCTCAATCAGAGTCAGGTGATTCTCGTTGTCTCTGATTGGGAACCATATTTAGGTAGCCTGGGTTTCACTGTGTGTTTGTGGGTGATTGTTCCTGTCTCTGTGTTTGTTGTCACAAGATAGGCTTAATAGGTTTTCACGTTCCGGTTGTTGTTTTTGTGTATTTAGTTATTTCATGTATCGTTCAATTTTTCATTAAAGAACATGAGTAACCACCACGCTGCATTTTGGTCCGACTCTCCTTCGACGGAAGAAAGCCGTTACATGAATACAGTAGAAGCAACAACAGGATGATCAAATTAAGATATCACAATCTGTACATCTATTTCAGTAATTTGTCATTTTTATTCAACTTTTAACCAGAATGCAGTGACAAAGTTGTTTTTGTGATATATTTATATATTTACTTGGAGAGCAGTTATCTCAAAGTTTAGTTGATTTCACATTACTTGGCAGCTCAACTGAAAGTAGATGTTGAGCTGACGTTTGTGCCCATTGGGTAAAGCCTTTGGGCCAGCCTGATGTCACACTTATGTCTATGATCCCAGTAATTCATTAACCTTCTCTACTCAGATTGATCTCTTCAGCACAACAGTGCACATTGACCACAACTCCACCTCTGCCTTGATGACCAACGTCTTCAGGAACATCCAGCCTGTCAACGACTGGGTGGTGACGACCCAGGGCCGTCCAGCTTCGGGAGCCTCCACAATGCGCTCCTCTCTGGGCCTAATGGCCCTGGCCTGGATGCTGCTGAGGGTTTAGTGACGGCTAGTAACGCCTCACCTGAAGTGCACTACCATACATACATCGATTACCAACAGGATTCACCTTGATCCAAGGAGAAGCTATTTGATAAAGCAACAATTATAGCAAAATATCAACTTATTTATTATCCAAACATCATTAGACATGTAATTAATCTGAAAAAGAAAAATGACCGAAAGACTTATTTTAACAAAATTACAGTACATTTTAATGTACCTTATAATGAAAAAATATGTAATGTGCATTTCTTTTCCAAAATTCAACCCACAATACTAAGAAGCTAATTGACCATAATTTGATTAAAGTGTCATTTAGTTTTCTGAACTTTGAAGTAAATATTAATGCTGTCATATTTATGTAGTTAAAGCGACTGCCATTTAAAGAGACAGTACATCAGTTCACTTCAAAAGGTGATCCTTGTCGTGGAAATGTCCTTAATTACCAACTGATGAGAGCAAATCACACACGAGTCAGAGTTATGCTCAATCTTCACCTTTAATTTTAATATATATTTTTTACTATGTTCGGGATGTGGTATCCACTCGGCTCGCTGCCTCTCCGATCTTAGGTTGGTCCATCTGCTCCGTTCTCGAAGTGTGGTCTCCCTGAGATCCCGAGTTTGAGGGATCCCTTGTGCACGATTACCTAGGTCGTCAGGAGCGGTCACCGAGTGAAGATTCACATCCCATCCCCGTCGCCAAATGTATTATTCTATATGTTTAAACAGTTATCATAGTTATCATATATCATAGGGTGGGGGTAATGTCTTGGTACCATTTTGTACCAAGGACGAGATAAGAGCTTTGTTTAGGAGACCAAACTGAAGGATAATTTATAGCCAACTCTGTCTGACTAGGGGATATTCTCTCTGAAGTACGTTTTTTTCTCTGTGTAAGTTCCTAAGACCTGTGGTTTGTCATGTCGTCTAGGAGGGGGTGGATCTTTGCAATAAAGGATCCCATTTGCCATTATGTAGGGCACTCTCAACTTTTCATTAGAGATACTGAACTGTTGAAAGTCAAAATGCTATTGCAAAAGCTTGATTATTATTAAATGTGAAGATTAAGCATAACTCTGACTCGTGTGTGATTTGCTCTCTCATCAGTTGGTAATTAAGGAAATTTCCACGACATCCTGAGAGACGACTTTTTGTACGACTTTATTGGAAGATTTTTATATGCATTGGAAGACTTTTATATGCACAAAATAAGGTAATTTTGGTTTTGTACACAGTCTTATGATACGTGGTATAGAAAAGTATAATCTTAGGTGAGTACGTGGATAGCTATATCTAGGCAGATGATCTGTCTTACTGGTCAAAATAATTTATACAGGTTCCCCTCTGCCCTCTGGTGGTATGAATAACTTGTAATTAAAGTATGTCTACAGAAAAACCTTGATAAAAAAATTATTCCTATTTATCAAATTACAATAGGTGGAATTGTGTGTTTTGGGCTGGGGTCAAAACAGTTACTGAGGATTAAAGGGATGTTGACATGGTGTCTGCCTTAGAATGACAAGACAATTGATGAACATTGACAAACGGCCATTCCTTTAGTCAATGCAGTCTTACCAGTTGTCGTGAAAGGTCATTGTATGTCAACAGCAGTATAGAAGACTTAGGGCGGTGGTAGACTTAGGTGGTATACCTGAATGCATGTCTCAGTGTGCCTACATTACTTTTCCACATGTACACTATTGCCTCAATGAATTCTGTATATTTAGTCATGCTGAATTTGCAACCAGGTGGGAGGTGGGAATTTACCAGTTGTGAAGTAGTAAATACCATTTAGATGAATTCATGTCCTTTGAACTCGTTGAGAAATCCCGATTGGCTAATGGCCAACAAGCTGCGTCAACCAACATTTAAATGTCCAGCTATCATGTTTGTAAACAAATTATAGAGTAAAAAAAGAAACATTAATAGATTGCTTTTTGTTGTTATATTTTACATGACTCCTTCATGCTTTGTTGAATATGAACTTTCTTGTTTACCCAACGGTGGGACAGACTGTTTGTTCCCACACTCGGGACTCTGACTCTCTATTGGCTACACAGACTTTTGGCCTCCCATCCCATTCTAACCACCTCTCGCCGGCTTTGTATTTATGTTACCTGATGAAATTGCTGTACAGTATGATCTTGTTGCCATCTAATGCACATTCAAATGTCATAAATCAACACTGCAGAGCTCTCCCTGTCATCTTCCTTGCCTTGATTCAAATCAAATCAAATTTTATTTGTCACATACACATGGTTAGCAGATGTTAATGCGAGTGTAGCGAAATGCTTGTGCTTCTAGTTCCGACAATGCAGTAATAACCAACAAGTAATCTAACTAACAATTCCAAAACTACTGTCTTATACACAGTGTAAGGGGATAAAGAATATGTACATAAGGATATATGAATGAGTGATGGTACAGAGCAGCATAGGCAAGATACAGTAGATGGTATCGAGTACAGTATATACATATGAGATGAGTATGTAAACAAAGAGGCATAGTTAAAGTGGCTAGTGATACATGTATTACATAAGGATGCAGTCGATGATATCGAGTACAGTATATACGTATGCATATGAGATGAATAATGTAGGGTAAGTAACATTATATAAGGTAGCACTGTTTAAAGTGGCTAGTGATATATTTACATCATTTCCCATCAATTCCCATTATTAAAGTGGCTGGAGTTGAGTCAGTGTCAGTGTCAGTGTGTTGGCAGCAGCCACTCAATGTTAGTGGTGGCTGTTTAACAGTCTGATGGCCTTGAGATAGAAGCTGTTTTTCAGTCTCTCGGTCCCAGCTTTGATGCACCTGTACTGACCTCGCCTTCTGGATGATAGCGGGGTGAACAGGCAGTGGCCCGGGTGGTTGATGTCCTTGATGATCTTTATGGCCTTCCTGTAACATCGGGTGGTGTAGGTGTCCTGGAGGGCAGGTAGTTTGCCCCCGGTGATGCGTTGTGCAGACCTCACTACCCTCTGGCGGTTGTGGGCGGAGCAGTTGCCGTACCAGGCGGTGATACAGCCCGCCAGGATGCTCTCGATTGTGCATCTGTAGAAGTTTGTGAGTGCTTTTGGTGACAAGCCGAATTTCTTCAGCCTCCTGAGGTTGAATAGGCGCTGCTGCTCCTTCTTCACGATGCTGTCTGTGTGAGTGGACCAATTCAGTTTGTCTGTGATGTGTATGCCGAGGAACTTAAAACTTGCTACCCTCTCCACTACTGCTCCATCGATGTGGATAGGGGGGTGTTCCCTCTGCTGTTTCCTGAAGTCCACAATCATCTCCTTAGTTTTGTTGGCGTTGAGTGTGAGGTTATTTTCCTGACACCACACTCCGAGGGCCCTCACCTCCTCCCTGTAGGCCGTCTCGTCGTTGTTGGTAATCAAGCCTACCACTGTTGTGTCGTCCGCAAACTTGATGATTGAGTTGGAGGCGTGCGTGGCCATGCAGTCGTGGGTGAACAGGGAGTACAGGAGAGGACTCAGAACGCACCCTTGTGGGGCCCCAGTGTTGAGGATCAGTGGGGAGGAGATGTTGTTGCCTACCCTCACCACCTGGGGGCGGCCCGTCAGGAAGTCCAGTACCCAGTTGCACAGGGCGGGGTCGAGACCCAGGGTCTCGAGCTTGATGACGAGCTTGGAGGGTACTATGGTGTTGAATGCCGAGCTGTAGTCGATGAACAGCATTCTCACATAGGTATTCCTCTTGTCCAAATGGGTTAGGGCAGTGTGCAGTGTGGTTGAGATTGCATCGTCTGTGGACCTATTTGGGCGGTAAGCAAATTGGAGTGGGTCTAGGGTGTCAGGTAGGGTGGAGGTGATATGGTCCTTGACTAGTCTCTCAAAGCACTTCATGATGACGGAAGTGAGTGCTATGGGGCGGTAGTCGTTTAGCTTAGTTACCTTCGCTTTCTTGGGAACAGGAACAATGGTGGCCCTCTTGAAGCATGTGGGAACAGCAGACTGGTATAGGGATTGATTGAATATGTCCGTAAACACACCGGCCAGCTGGTCTGCGCATGCTCTGAGGGCGCGGCTGGGCATGCCGTCTGGGCCTGCAGCCTTGCGAGGGTTAACACGTTTAAATGTCTTACTCACCTCGGCTGCAGTGAAGGAGAGACCGCATGTTTTCGTTGCAGGCTGTGTCAGTAGCACTGTATTGTCCTCAAAGCGGGCAAAAAAGTTATTTAGTCTGCCTGGGAGCAAGACATCCTGGTCCGTGACTGGGCTGGATTTCTTCCTGTAGTCCGTGATTGACTGTAGACCCTGCCACATGCCTCTTGTGTCTGAGCCGTTGAATTGAGATTCTACTTTGTCTCTGTACTGACGTTTAGCTTGTTTGATTGCCTTGCGGAGGGAATAGCTGCACTGTTTGTATTCGGTCATGTTACCAGACACCTTGCCCTGATTAAAAGCAGTGGTTCGCGCTTTCAGTTTCACGCGAATGCTGCCATCAATCCACGGTTTCTGGTTAGGGAATGTTTTAATCGTTGCTATGGGCACGACATCTTCAACGCACGTTCTAATGAACTCGCACACTGAATCAGCGTATTCGTCAATATTGTTATCTGACGCAATACAAAACATATCCCAGTCCACGTGATGGAAGCAGTCTTGGAGTGTGGAGTCAGATTGGTCGGACCAGCGTTGGACAGACCTCAACGTGGGAGCCTCTTGTTTTAGTTTCTGTCTGTAGGCAGGGATCAACAAAATGGAGTCGTGGTCAGCTTTTCCGAAAGGGGGGCGGGGCAGGGCCTTATATGCGTCGCGGAAGTTAGAGTAACAATGATCCAAGGTCTTTCCACCCCTGGTTGCGCAATCGATATGCTGATAAAATTTAGGGAGTCTTGTTTTCAGATTAGCCTTGTTAAAATCCCCAGCTACAATGAATGCAGCCTCCGGATAAATGGTTTCCAGTTTGCAAAGAGTTAAATAAAGTTCGTTCAGAGCCATCGATGTGTCTGCTTGGGGGGGGGATATATACGGCTGTGATTATAATCGAAGAGAATTCTCTTGGTAGATAATGCGGTCTACATTTGATTGTGAGGAATTCTAAAATCAGGTGAACAGAAGGATTTGAGTTCCTGTATGTTGCTTTCATCACACCATGTCTCGTTAGCCATAAGGCATACGCACCCACCCCTCTTCTTACCAGAAAGATGTTTGTTTCTGTCGGCGCGATGCGTGGAGAAACCCGCTGGCTGCACCGCCTCGGATAGCGTCTCTCCAGTGAGCCATGTTTCCGTGAAGCAAAGAACGTTACAGTCTCTGATGTCCCTCTGGAATGCTACCCTTGCTCGGATTTCATCAACCTTGTTGTCAAGAGACTGGACATTGGCAAGAAGAATGCTAGGGAGTGGTGCACGGTGTGCCCGTCTCCGGAGTCTGACCAGAAGACCGCCTCGTTTCCCTCTTTTTCGGAGTCGTTTTTTTGGGTCGCTGCATGGAATCCACTCCGTTGTCCTGTTTGTAAGGCAGAACACAGGATCCGCGTCGTGAAAAACATATTCTTGGTCGTACTGATGGTGAGTTGACGCTGATGAAACCTAAGATGACCTGGGGTACTAATGTAAGAAATAACACTTAAAAAAAACAAAAAACTGCATAGTTTCCTAGGAACGCGAAGCGAGGCGGCCATCTCTGTCTGACTGTATGACTGTTGATGATATCTGGAAATGTGCATGTACACCCTGGCCCATCTACTGTTGCTAGCCCCAATTCTGACTTGTGCTCTGAAATCTGCTTCACTGATTTCTGCTCTCGTAAAAGCCTGGGTTTTCTGCACGATAACACTAGAAGCTTATTACCTAAAATGTATCAATTGAAAGTTAGTTACTTTAAGGAGCAGTTCTCTCTCTGTGGGTCTAACCCCAAGAAGTTCTGGAAAACGGTTAAAGACCTGAAGAATAAACTCTCACTCACAGCTGCCCATGTCACTTAAAGTTGATGATGTGGTTGTTACTGACAAGAAGCACATGGCTGAGCTTTTTATTCACCTCTTCATTAAGTCAGGTCTACTATTTGACTCAGCCATGCTTCCTTGCCCATCCAACAATTTGTCATCTCCTTCCCCTTCTAATGTGACCAGCCCCGATACTCCTCCCCTTTTTCCCCCTGCCCCGCTACAAAGTCTCTCCCTGCAGGAGGTCACTGAGTCCGAGGTGCTGAAGGAGCTCCTTACACTTGACCCTAAAAAACATCTGGGTCAGATGGTTTAGACCCTTTTTCTTAAGGTTGCTGCCCCTGTAATCGGCAAGCCTATCTCTGACCTTTTAAACCTGTCTCTCCTCTCTGGGGAGGTTCCCATTGCTTGAAAGGCAGCCATACCCCTCTCCCCACAGGTTTGATTACTACCTCTGAGGGTTTAGAGCTTGAGGTAGTCACCTCATACAAGTACTTGGGAGTATGGCTTGACGGTACACTGTCCTTCTCTCAGTACATATCAAATCTGCAGGCTAAAGTTAAAACTAGACTTGGTTTCCTCTATCGTAATCATTCCTCGTTCACCCCAGCTGCCAAACTAACCCTGATTCAGATGACCATCCTACCCATGCTAGATTACGGAGACATACTTTATAGATCGGTAGGTAAGGGTGCTCTAGAGTGGCTAGATGTTCTTTACCATTCGGCCATCAGATTTGCTACCAATGCGCCTTATAGGACACATCACAACACTCTATACCCTTCTGTAAACTGGTCTTTCTGTATACCCGTCGCAACCCTCACTGGTTGATGCTTATTGATAAAAACCCTCTTAGGCCGCACTCACCCCTATCTGAGATACAGTGCCTTGCGAAAATATTCGGCCCCCTTGAACTTTGCGACCTTTTGCCACATTTCAGGTTTCAAACATAAAGATATAAAACTGTATTTTTTTGTGAAGAATCAACAACAAGTGGGACACAATCATGAAGTGGAACGACATTTATTGGATATTTCAAACTTTTTTAACAAATCAAAAACTGAAAAATTGGGCATGCAAAATTATTATTAAGTTAATACTTTGTAGCTCCACCTTTTGCTGCGATTACAGCTGTAAGTCGCTTGGGGTATGTCTCTATCAGTTTTGCACATCGAGAGACTGAAATTCTTTCCCATCAAAAAATACAGTTTTATATCTTTATGTTTGAAGCCTGAAATGTGGCAAAAGGTCGCAAAGTTAAAGGGGGGTGAATACTTTCGCAAGGCACTGTATCTACTGCAGCCCTCATCCTCCACATACAACACCCATTCTGCCAGTCACATTCTGTTAAAGGTCCCCAAAGCTCTCACATCCCTGGGTCGCTCTCCTTTTCAGTTCGCTGCAGCTAGCGACTGGAACGAGCTGCAACAAACACTCAAACTGGACAGTTTTTATCTCAATCTCTTCATTCAAAGACTCAATCATGGACGATAATCATGGACAATATCAATATTGTTGTTGTGTTGTGTTGCTAATTATCATGGTGCGGCAGGTAGCCTAGTGGTTAGATCGTTGGGCTAGTAACAGGAAGGTTGCAAGATCAAATCTTTGAGCTGACAAAGTGCAAATCTGTTGTTCTGCCCCTGAACAAGGCAGTTAGCCCACTGTTCCTAGGCCGTCATTGAAAATAAGAATTTGTTCTTATCTGACTTGCCTGGTAAAAAATGTACACTCTTACTGACAGTTGTGTCTGCTTTATGCAATGTATTGTTGTCTCTACCTTCTTGCCCTTTGCGCTGTTGTCTGTGCCCAATGTTTGTACCCTGTTTTGTGCTGCTACAATGTTGTGCTGCCATGTTGTGTTTTTACCATGTTGTGTTGCTGCCATGCTATGTTGTTGTCTTAGGTCTCACTTTCTGTAGAGTTGTGTTGTTTCTTTTGTTGTGATGTGTGTTTTGTCCTATATTTTTATTTAATATATTTGTATTTTTAATACCAGCACCCGTCCCCGCAGGAGGCCCTTAGCCTTTTGGTAGGCCGTCATTGTAAATAAGAATTTCTTCTTAACTGACTTGCCTAGTTAAATAAAGGTGAAATAAATACATTAAAAATAATTTAGCTGCCGAAAATGCTGTTATAGAAGTAATTTACTTAGTAGGTTACATCAGAGGTCAGCAAGTGGTAGAATTTGGATCTCAGGGATGATGACATTCCCACTAGTTGGAGGGCCATTCAAGTTGGTTTTCCTCAGTTGTATGTGGTTAATTCGCACTTTCCACTTGGTTACGAAAACAGCATTAGTGAGGTACTGTTATCATTTCCTTCAGACTCTCCTCCTTTTTATGTGAATCATTAATCAATCCTGAAATTGCAGAGCGCCAAATTCAAATTACATAAATAATAATAATAATCATTTATGAAAATACAAGTGTTATACATCAGTTAAAAGCTTAACTTCTTCTTAATCCAGCCTCGGTGTCAGATTTCAAAAAGGCTTTACGGCGAAAGTATACCATGCGATTATCTGAGGACAACGCCCCTCATACAAAATCATTACAAACATTTTCCAAACAAGCAGAGGCATCACAAAAGTCAGCAATAACGATGAAATAAATCCCTTACCTTTGAAGATCTTCCTCTGTTTGCAATCACAAGGGTCCCAGCTACATAACACATGGTCCTTTTGTTCGATAAAGTCCCTCTTTATATCCCAAAAAAGTCAGTTTAGTTGGCGCGCTTGACTCAGTAATCCACCGTTTTCCCTCGTTTAAAATGCATACAAATGAATCCCGAAAGTTACCAATAAACTTCGTTCAAACAAGTCAAACAACGTTTCTAATCAATCCTCAGGTACCCTAATATGTAAATAAACAATCAAATTTAAGACAGAGAAATGTATGTTCATTACCGGAGATAAATAATGAAGTGAAAAAAAGTGAACAAAAAAACAGCCTGAAACTCTTTCTAAAGACTGTTGACATCTACTGGAAGCCCTAGGAACTGCAATCTGGGAGGTATTCCATTGATTTTCCCATAGACATGCATTTTAAGTGGTGTCACTTCCCAAAAATATTTTTTTCTGGATGGATTCTCCTCGGGTTTTCACCTGCTTTATCAGTTCTGTTATAACCACAGACATTATTCTCAGTTTTGGAAACTTTTGAGTGTTTTCCATCCAATACTATCAATTATATGCATATCCTAGCTTCTGGGCCTGAGTAACAGGCAGTTTACTTTGGGCACCTCATTCATCCAAACTTCCGAATACTGCCTCCTATCCCTAAGAAGTTTTTAATGGAACTGTGTAAAGATAGGAGATTGACAAAATAGTATGTTGAATAACTATCCTTGCATACAGAGGAATTATTAAACAAGTGTTAAACAAGGAGTATAAAGTATATGCTGGGGTAGAGGAGTATAATTTACAGAGAAATATAGCTATATTATATGGTTGAAATAAATCTATGCTATTGGAATAAATAACGGTAATAGACACATAATGGACAGTACGGTAGTATGGTTTATAGTAGCACCTCCAAGAGGCATTTAGTAATGTGGATAAACAGTAGGAGGAAACAGAGTGTGGACGAGCAATCCACGACTTAACAGACCACTAGTGTAACAGTTTTCCTCCTCTTCTGACGAGGAGTATGAAGGATTGGACTAATGCGTAGTGTGGTAAGTGTTTATGTTATTTAATTGGAACAGAAACACTAAACAGAATAACAATGAGAGCGAAACGAAAACGAAACAGTCCTGTAAGGTGCAGTGAGAAAACAGGCTGCCTAAGTATGGTTCTCAATCAGAGACAACGATAAACAGCTGCCTCTGATTGGGAACCATACCAGGCCAAACACAGAAATACAAAAACATAGAACAACACACAGAATGCCCACCCCAACTCACGTCCTGACCAAACTAAAATAGAGACATAAAAAACGAACTAAGGTCAGAACGTGACAACTAGGAAGATATAGTCCAGGAATGACAGGGATAAATATTAAAGCAACAGAGGAGGATTGGTTTTAATTAGGTGAATAGCACAATAAAAATAACTAAGACAGCATAGCTAGTGCGGATATTAAATGAAGATAAAAGAATAACTAAACAATAAATAAAAATGTGAAAGTAAGGATATCAGAAGCAATAGGACAAGAAAGAAAGAGAAAAATAAATACTGAGAATGTTTAAAGAAGGAGAAGGATTGTTCAAAAGTATAAAGAAAGCTTATGCTGCAGGTTCAGGAATGTTGAAGAAGGACAATGAAAAGTCAGACAGGAAGAAGGTGGAATGGTTTACACAACCTCCACCATACACCAGTGGGTAATACCCCCTGGTGTTTGGAGTTGTGGAAATATAGAGAGAAATAGAGGTGAAAGATGATAAGGAGACTCTCTCTGTGCCCTCTTAGGTAAAAGAAAAAGACCTGGAAAGGACAGGGGAGACTGAGCAAGGTGCAGGAAGGAACCCAGAAAAGTTGAACTGTTATGAAAGATGATGTGGAAATAGGAAGACAAGTGTGAATGGTTTTGGTAACGTGGGTTATCAATAATAGTGATATTTGAGGCGCTATACTGGAATAAGACAAGTAATCTGTATTATTCAGTAATACATTTGCAGACATTATAGTATAGGTTCTAATACAAGGTATTAAGTGCCGTGACTAATTAATTATTGTCTGGGAAGTGGATTGCCCTACCTTAGAAAATAGTTAATAGAAGGGAGGGGTAAAATAATTAGGAAAGAGGTTATTAAACCTAAAATGAACTTCAAAATGTTTTAGTTAGTTTATGAACATTGTGATGGTTGGCAAAACAATCAGCGACAACCACAAGGCCCTGTAAACCCATGGGCGGGGATACTAGGCCTAATCAGGGATACTAGGGATGCCCAGAGAATCCTACAGGCGAGGGTCAGTTTTCAATGATATCCACGAGAGCTGATCAAGAACTTATGCTGCAAGTTCAAATAGAGAACAGAGGCACACCCTTGATGATAGATTCTGGAGCCATCCACACATATGTAAATCCAAATTATGCCTCTCATCTCCCCATGTCTGACAAATATACCAAAACTATAGGATGCTCGGGACAAACACAGCTAATTCCAGTGACAACCCAGTTTGTTTAATAGCTGATGGCAGATCAGCATTACTCCCTATTCTAGTGTCAGAACAAACTCTGATTCATTTAAGTGAAGAGATGTAGACTAGTGAAGGTAACAAAAGACAGTCATTTGGAAAATAAGAATTTCGAATTTGAATTGATTAAGAATTGGCTGATGTATTTTCTACATTAGGCACATTACAGGTTAATCTTAAAATAATAGATGTTTAATGAGTGTGAAGCAGTGGTTAGTGATAAATATAGTAATTGAAAAGGAGGATTGATGTAGATGTGATGAGTGTTGACAGTATGTGAATGGTAATATGTTATTAGTACCTTTTTATAGCACTCTATCAATATTTTAGTAATTTGATAGGCTGAGGTTTCAATACAAGGTTAAAGGATGAGTAGAGGGATTGAACCATAAGATTGTAAAACATATTCGCTGCGGTTGAAAGCAAGCAGGTAGTGGGAAATTTGAAGTAGAGGTATGAGAAACATTATTTGACAGTTTTGATTATTGTTGCTTGGTTTTATAGTTAGGCAACTTCAGTGAATTTGAGCAGGAAGCTAATGTATTATAAAATGATCATCTGTCTCCATTACGTGGAGCAGTGTCCAGTAATACAAGCAGAATGAAATACGTCTTGACTGCCAAGCTAATAAGACAGCACCAACTTTTTGAAGGTTCTACATTTGTTAAACAACAGTTTTGTATTTTACTAAACTTATGCAACAGGTTAAATTGATAGGATTACTGGAAAGGGGCTCTGGGATTGTTTATTTTAAAATGGGGTCAATTCCACTTAATGGAACACTATATTATCTGATGGGTCTTGAATAAGGATTCTTGCTTCCAGGAAAAATGCAGGTTCAATACAGTGTGTATGTTAATTAAGGGAGACATAGGTGACCATGTCTAAAACAACTTTTTATTTGATGCCTAGGATCAAATATCACTGATTTCTTCAGCTGAGAAATTGACTACATTTGCAAATGAAAAAGTATTACATTTAGAATGGTTAACAGGAACAATCGAAGGTGAAACAGATATTAAATGTGTTGATTGGAAATTGGTCTGTTAACAATACCAGAATATTTGTACATGATTATGACAGACCAATCATATAATATCATATGGGTGTATAGTGACTAAGGGTAGTGCATGCTGAATAAAGCATGGGAAGGCTGGGCCATTTCTGTTTATTTTTTGACATATGGTTTAACACACACTTACACCAGCATGCACACACCATTTACTGGTTATGAATATGGGTTAGTGTTGTTGACACTGTGGGATTTATTTTGGATGGGTTCTTTTCAATTCAGATTTAAATTGGTTATGCAGAAGGATAGAAATGTTTTTGAAAGGTATTTAAATGGTTTCGGAAGGTCAGGGAAAGAAGAGAGAGAGAGCAAATATTTTAATGGTGTCGATTTCTTTCCTATGAGACCTGATCAATCTCATTAGAAATGATCGAACCAGGTGGGATTAAATGATAAAATAAATGAAAAACACCAATCTCTATTCAAATCGTATCACTACTTTGAAATTCTATGATTTTGTTAGGAAATTATAAAGAGTTGTAATCTAAGCTGACTAGTTATTTGAATAAGTACATTTTTTATTTAACCTTTCTAGCGCAGGGGAACACCTCGACAACATTCCGCTGAAAAGGTAGCAAGCGAAATTCAAAAATAATTTAGAAATATGTAACTTTCACATATTAACAAGTCCAATAGAGCAAATGAAAGATAAACATGTTAATCTACCCATCGTGTCCAATTTCAAAAATGCTTTACAGCTAAAGATGATTGTCAGATCACCGCCAAGTCGAAAAAACACACAGCCATTTTTCCAGACAAAGATAGGAGTCACAAAAAGCAGAAATATAGATAAAATTAATCACAAACCTTTGATGATCTTCATCAGATGACACTCATAGGACATCATGTTACACAATACATGTATGTTTTGTTCGGCAACTGCCGTGAGAA
This sequence comes from Oncorhynchus tshawytscha, assembly GCF_018296145.1. NCBI lineage: Eukaryota > Metazoa > Chordata > Actinopteri > Salmoniformes > Salmonidae > Oncorhynchus > Oncorhynchus tshawytscha. The sequence continues at coordinate 68,752,146 of NC_056438.1, forward strand.
TAACTACTGCCTGTAATATATCAAGAGTTCACCGGCTGTTAGAAATTGGGAAAGAGATTATTGAATTGGAAGAATATTCAACCTACATATCATTCCATCTAACCCATAACACACTAGTCACTACTCCTAATGCACTTCTACAGTTATAAACATACTAAAATCATTACGTCAATATACATCAATCCCTCCTCTGGAACAATGATCACTCTCATGTTCTATAAAACCTTAAAACACATTGACTTATTAACAAGAAAACAGAAAAATAAACAAATATTTGTTTAATAACTTCCCACTACTCTTAATGCAAATAAAACTGGGGAAAAAACGTTCATCCATAACGTTCTATGCCCATGTTATGCAGGTCTTCATGCCATCTCCTTCATCTCCATCATTGGGTGTTATTACAAAACACAGACTATAAACCTTACATGTAATTACTTGTATTCTATCACCCAGACATCTCTATTTATGAATACAATGTAACATTAAAATTATAATGACATAATAAAACAAAAGAAACAAAAACCTTTATGTTAACCCAAGCTATCATCCAGTAAGTTCTAACAATTTAGAGATAACGTTTCCAGAGCTTCCCTAGGCCTAATACATTTAAACAGTGCCCCTAACCCTCACCTGTTCAAAAGCAACTCTCTCTTGCTGTCACGTTCTGACCTTTATTTCCTTTGTTTTGTATTTATTTAGTATGGTCAGGGCGTGAGTTGGGTGGGCAGTCTATGTTTGTTTTTCTATGATTTGGGTATTTCTATGTTTCGGCCTAGTATGGTTCTCAATCAGAGGCAGGTGTCATTAGTTGTCTCTGATTGAGAATCATACTTAGGTAGCCTGGGTATCACTGTGTGTTTGTGGGTGATTGTTCCTGTCTCTGTGTTTGCACCAGATAGGACTGTTTAGGTTTTCACACATTTCTTGTTTTTGTAGTCAGTTGTTCATGTGCACATTTATGTATTAAAAGAACCATGGACACTTACCACACCGCATATTGGTCCTCTGATCCTTTTCGCCTCTCTTCTTTGGAAGAAGAGGAGGAAATCCCTGACAGAATCTCCCACCCAACTCGGACCAAGCGGCGTGGTAAACAGCAGCGACGACAGCAGCAGCAGCAGCAACAACAGTGGCCAGCATCACAGGACTCCTGGACATGGGAGAAGATACTGAATGGAGAGGGACCCTGGGCACAGGCTGGGGAACATCGCCGCCCCAAAGCAGAGCTGGAGGCAGCGAAAGCTGAGCGGCGGCGATATGAGGAGGCAGCACGGCAGTGCGACAGGTACGAGAGGCAGCCCCCCAAAAATTTTTTTGGGGGGCAGACGAGGTGTGGTACTAAGCCAGGTAGCAGACCTGAGCTCACTCCTCATGCTTATTATAAGCAGCGCATTACTGGTCAGGCACCGCGTTCTGCGGTTAAGCGCACGGTGTCGCCAGTGCGTGCCCATAGCCCGGTGCGCTATAGGGCAGCCCCCCGAAAGTGCCATGCGAGTGTGGGCATCGAGCCAGGGCGTATGGTGCCTGCTCAGCGGGTCTGGTCGCCAGTACGCAGTTTTGGTCCAGGGTATCCTGCGCCGGCTCTGCGTGCTGTGTCTCCGGGGCGCTGGGAGGGTGCAGTGCGTCCTCTGCCTGCGCTCCGCTCGTGCCGGGCAAATGTGGGAATGGAGCCGAAGGGAGAGGTGCGTGTAGTGAGCACTAGATCTACCGTGCTTATCCACAGCCCGGTTCAACCTGTGCCTGCACTCTGGAGGGTCCGGGCTAGAGTAGTTGTCCAGCCTGGGGAAGTGGTGCCAAGGTTGCACACCAGAGCTCCAGTGCTCCCCCACAGCCCGGTCCTTCAGGTGCCTCCTAACACCAAGCCTCCTGAAGGTCTCCCCAGCCTGGTGGTTCCTGTGGCAGCCCCACGCACCAGGCTGTCTCTCTGTCTCCTCCCTGCAGGTGGTCCCGCCTGTCCGGCGCTGCTGCCAGAGTCTCCCGCCTGTCCGGCGCTGCTGCCGGAGTCTCCCGCCTGTCCGGCGCTGCTGCCGGAGTCTCCCGCCTGTCCGGCGCTGCTGCCGGAGTCTCCCGCCTGTCCGGCGCTGCTGACGGAGCCTCCCCCCTGTCCGGCGCTGCTGACGGAGCCTCCCGCCTGTCCGGCGCTGCTGCCGGAGCCTCCCGCCTGTCCGGCGCTGCTGACGGAGCCTCCCGCCTGTCCGGCGCTGCTGCCGGAGCCTCCCGCCTGTCCGGCGCTGCTGCCGGAGTCTCCCGCCTGTCCGGCGCTGCTGCTGGAGTCTGAGGCACCAGAGCCCCTCAGCCCAGAGGCGCCAGAGCCCCTCAGCCCAGAGGCGCCAGAGCCACTGCCCCTCTGTCCCGAGCTGCCCCTCTGTCCAGAGCTTCTGCCCCTCTGTACAGAGCTTCCGCACCTCTGTCCCGAGCTGCCCCTCTGTCCAGTGGGGTCATTGAGAGGGGTTGCCATGGTTAGAGAGCCACGGAGGCGGACAATGAGGCGGACTAAGACAATGGTGAAGTGGGGTCCGCGTCCCGCGCCAGAGTCGCCACCGCGGACAGACGCCCACCCAGACCCTCCCCTATAGGTCAAGGTTTTGCGGCCGGAGTCCGCACCTTTATTTCCTTTGTTTTGTATTTATTTAGTATGGTCAGGGCGTGAGTTGGGTGGGCAGTCTGTTTGTTTTTCTATGATTTGGGTATTTCTATGTTTCGGCCTAGTATGGTTCTCAATCAGAGGCAGGTGTCATTAGTTGTCTCTGATTGAGAATCATACTTAGGTAGCCTGGGTGTCACTGTGTGTTTGTGGGTGATTGTTCCTGTCTCTGTGTTTGCACCAGATAGGACTGTTTAGGTTTTCACACGTTTATTGTTTTTGTAGTCAGTTGTTCATGTACACATTTATGTATTAAAAGAACCATGGACACTTACCACGCCGCATATTGGTCCTCTGATCCTTTTTGCCTCTCCTCTTCGGAAGAAGAGGAGGAAATCCCTGACACTTGCTTTATCCAACTCATAACTAAAACATTTATAAATGATCCAGCCCAAATTCACAATAACCGTCCTTAGTGCTTAGTTTAACTCAAATGTCTCAATTTAGCACACATCATCCCTATTAAAGCTTGGTCGCAAATTGGTCTTTTTGGGGATATAAGGAAGGACTTTATCGAACAAAAGGACCATTTGTGATGTCGCTGGGACCTTTTGGATTGTCAACAAAAGAAGATCTTCAAAGGTAAGGCATTAATTATATCGCTATTTCTGACTTTCGTGGCGCACCTGCCTGGTTGAAAAAGGTTTTTCATGCTTTTATATGCGGGGCGCTGTCCTCAGATAATTGCATGGTGTGCTTTCACTGTAAATCCTTTTGAAGTATGACACTGGGGCTGGATTAACAAGAAGTTAAGCTTTATTTTGATCTAAGACACTTGTATTTTCATGAATGTTAAATATTTCTATTTCTATAATTTGAATTTCGTGCTCTGCAATTTCACTGAATGTTGGCGAGGTGGGTCGCCAGAAAGGTCATTAAGGACAACAAAGTCAAGGTATTGGAGTGGCCATCACAAAGCCCTGACTTCAACCCTATAGAAAATTTGTGGGCAGGACTGAAAAAGTTAGTGCGAGCAAGGTGGCCTACAGACCTGACTCAGTTACGCCAGCTCTGTCAGGATGAATGGGCCAAAACCTATTGTGGGAAGCTTGTGGAAGGCTACCCGAAACATTTGACCCAAGTAAAAAAAAAATAAAGGCAATGCTACCAAATACTAATTGAGTGTATGTAAACTTCTGACCTGTAATGGTTTTCTAGGTGTGAAGGAGAGTCGGACCAAAATGCAGCGTGTAGATTGCGATCCATGTTTAATGAACAAACGTAACACGAATCTAAATACAAACACTACAAAACAATAAACGTAACGAACGAAACGAAACGAAAACCGAAACAGCCTATACTTGTGTAAACTAACAGGAACAAGGACACTAAGGACAATCACCCACGACAAACTCAAAGAATATGGCTGCCTAAATATGGTTCCCAATCAGAGACAACGATAAACACCTGCCTCTGATTGAGAACCACTTCAGACAGCCATAGACTTAACTAGAACACCCCACTAGCTACAATCCCAATACATATACACCACATACAAAAACCCATGCCACACCCTGGCCTGACCCAATAAATAAAGATAAACACAAAATACTTCGACCAGGGCGTGACATGACCCTCTGGGAATGTGATGAAAGAAATAAAAGCTGAAAGAAATAATTATCTCTACTATTATTCTGACATTTCACATTCTTAAAATAATGTGGTGATCCTAACTGACATAAGACAGGGCATTTTTACTTGGATTAAATGTCAGGAATTGTGAAAAACTGAGTTTAAATGTATTTGGCTAAGGTGTATGTATCTATTGCATCTTAGTCGCTCTGTCACTGCTCATCCATATATTTTATATTTATGTATTTTCATCCCTTTTTATCCCTCCTTTTATCCCTTTATTAGATTGTATGTATTAGGTTTTGTTGTGGAATTTGTTAGATATTAGATTTTGTTGTGGAATTGTTAGATATTACCTGTTAGATACTGCTGCACAGTCGGATCTAGAAGCATTAGCATTTTGCTACACTCGCAATAACATCTGCTAACCATGTGTATGTGAATAAGACAATTTGATATGATTTGACTAGTCTCCCAGTCCCTGCAGCTGAAAAACATCCCACACAGAATTATGCTGCCACCACCATGCTTCACCGAAGGGATTGTGCAAGGTTTCCTCCAGACGTGACACTTGGCATTCAGGCCAAAGAGTTCAATCTTGGTTTCATCAGACCAGGAAATCTTGTTTCCCATAGACTGAGGGTCCTTTAGGTGCCTTTTGGCAAACTCCAAGCAGGCCACTCTACCATAAAGTTCTGATTGGTGGAGTGCTGCAGAGATTGTTGTCCTTCTGGAAGGTTCTCCCATCTCCACAGAGGAACTCTGGAGCTCTGTCAGACTGACCATCTTGGTCACCACCCGGACCAGGGCCCTTCTCCCCGATTGCTCAGTTTGGCCGGGCGGCAAACTCTAGGAAGAGACTTGGTGGTTCCAAACTTCTTCCCATTAAGAATGATGGAGGCGTCTGTGTTCTTGGGGACCTTCAATGCTGCATAAATGTTTTGATATCCTTCCCCAGATCTGAACCTCGACACAATCGTGTTTTAGAGCTCTACGGACAATTGCTTCAACCTCATGACTTGGTTTATGCTCTGAAATGCACTGTCAACTGTTGGACCTTATAAGGACAGGTGTGTTCCTTTCCAAATCATGTCCAATCAATTGAAATGACCACAGGTGGACTCCAATCAAGTTGTAGAAACATCTCAAGGATTATCAATGGAAACAGGATGCACGTGAGCTCAATTTTGAGTCTCATAGCAATGCTTATGTAAATAGGGTTTATCTGTTTCTTATTTGTAATAATTTTCAAAAATGTCTAAAAACCTGTTTTTGCTACATTATTATGGGGAATTGTGTGTAAATTGATGAGGAAAATGTTTTATTTAAACCATTTTAGAATAAGGCTGTAACGTAACAAAAGGGAAGGTGTCTGAATACTTACGTTATATGCCTAGCCATCCACCCCGACCAACCACTCTACTTAGTTTTTGCCTTAAGTAACTATTTGTCTTATGTAACCATACCAAACGTAACACATCATACTATTTTTGGTGTCCTGGATTTACATCTTGTCTATGAAACCAGGATGTGGTTCTGGGTAAAGTTAATGATGCCTTGACCTTAACAAAGGTCACAGGACCAGTAAAAGCAAAATGCCCCAGTAACATCAAAGATCCACCAGCATATTGTACAGTAGGTATGGGTGCTCTTTTCGCCATATGCATATTTCTTTCGAGGCAAAACCCACTCATAACGGTGGTAGGTTTTGTGTTGAAGAAAGATGCATGTGCAGAAAACAACCCCATACTTACTTTCAAATTGGGTGGTGGATCTTTGATGTCATGGGGCTATTTTGCTTCCACTGGTCCTGGGCCCTGTTCAGGTCAACGGTAATTGGGCGTCAATCAGACGTTCTTTTACAGTATTACACAACTTTGAACCCTGAACCCTGAACCACCCCCCCACACACACTTATTTGGGCTTCCAATCTGTGACATGTCATTTACACAAAGCAGTTTACTGTATGTGAACAAGTGTAACATACAGTACAGTTTGACTGCACAGCTTTGGAGTGATGCTAATACAGCTTGCTTTCAGATATCTTGGCAGTGCTTCAGTGAAATGACGTGTGCACTTATCACATGAAACACGCCCACAGTCTCCCAGAAAGCAGATAAACCTGATAATAAATGCCATGGAATATGAGTATCTGCACAAGTTAGACACTGACAATCCAACATCAGAGAGGCCAGGTGGTGGCAAATGTCAAGATAGGTGACGTCACAAGTTTCAGGTGGTGGCAAATGTCAAGATATGTGACGTCACAAGTTTCAATTGCATTGATACCATCATTACCACCTTTCTTTCTCTCCCTTATCTCAATCCATCTGTCTCATTCTCATTCTCTCATTCCAGGAGAAATGTCAGAATATTTGAGAAATTGCACATGACACTGGAAGTCTGGCTGGCTGACAACAACCTTGAAGTTCCCCTGACTTCAGAATCTGGAAAGGCTTTTTCTCCTCTGTATCTTTCTCACTCAAGCATTCACAAGGGCACCCACACAGCCCCCCAGCACTGCCCCTTCAAATACCACTGTTTGATTTTCAAATCCAAACAACGAGAGGTCTCAAGCCCACAGGAATTATTTTGTTGTTGTTGAGAGAACCAATCAAAGCTCAAGCCAGCTTTTGCGTGAATACTGCACCAACAACAGACTCCAGTTCAGACCAGTGTGTCACAGGTCTCCTCGCTGTGTACCATGTGAGTCACATCAGCCAGGCTACAACATGGGCACACAAGCAGTCACTATAGCCAATGTAATAACAAAAATACATTGAATTTATCAATCATACCTCTCAAGTACATTGACATTCTTTATTGACTTCATGCTCGGGCTTAGTTTACAGTCATCACTGGTAGAAAACTCTGTAACCTGGGGCTATATTTACCAACCAAGGATTAAACACATTTCGCTATGATTGTTGCTTTTTCCAATAGTTTCTTCTTGGGGTCAAGATGACCCTTGTTGGTAATCGATATAAGGAAAATATGTTGGTAGATTGAGGGTTCATGGAGATATGGCAATGCACTTCAGGTAAGGAGTTATTCGCCGTCACTAAACCCTCAGCAGCATCCAGGCCAGGGCCATGAGGCCCAGAGAGGAGCACATTGTGGAGGCTCCCGACGCTGGACGGCCCTGGGTCGTCACCACCCAGTCGTTGACAGGCTGGATGTTCCTGAAGACGTTGGTCATCAAGGCAGAGGTGGAGTTGTGGTCAATGTGCAATGTTGTACTGAAGAGATCAATCTGAGGGGAAAAGGTTAATTAGTTTCAGATTGGATCATAGACATAAGTGTGACATCAAGCTGGCCCAATGGCTTTATCCACTGGGCACAAGTGTCAGTTCAACATCTAGTTTTAATTGAGCTGCCAAATAACGTGAAATCAACTAAACTTTGAGGCAATTGCTCTCCAAGTAAATAGATCACAAAAACGACAACTTTAAGGCATGTCTGTCACGCCCTGGTCAAAGTATTTTGTGTTTATCTTTATGTATTTGGTCAGGCCAGGGTGTGGCATGGGGTTTTTGTAATTGTGGTGTGTTTGTCTTGGGGTTTTGGTGGTGGTATTGGGATTGTAGCTTAGTGGGTTGTCTAGCAAGGTCTATGGCTGTCTGGAGTGGTTCTCAATCAGAGGCAGGTGCTTATCGTTGTCTCTGATTGGGAACCATATTTAGGCAGCCATATTCTTTGAGTTTGTTGTGGGTGATTGTCCTTAGTGTCCTATGTGTACTCGTTGTTAGTTTGCACCAGATAGGCTGTTTCGGTTTCGTTTATTGTTTTTTGTAAGTTCGTGTTTCTTTGTTATATTAAACATGGATCGCAATCGACATGCTGCAGTTTGGTCCGACTCTCTTTCATCACCACTAGAAAACCGTTACAGAATCACCCACCACCAACGGACCAAGCGGCGTGTCAACAGGCAGGAGCAGCCGAAAAAGGAGATGCTCACCAAGGATTTCTGGTCATGGGAGGAGATCTTCGACGGGAGAGGACCCTGGGCTAAACCAGGGGAGTGTAGCCGCCCAAAGGAGCAACAGGAGAAGAGGCAACAGAGGCAGCAGCAGCAGGAGCAGCAGCAGCTACAGTGGGAGAGGTTGCACCACCTGGAGTTATGGACATGGGAGGAGGAATTGGACGGTAAAGGACCCTGGAATGAGCCTGGAGATTATTGTCGCCCCAAAGCCGAGCTGGAGGCAGCAAAAGCAGAGAGGCGGCATTATGAGGAGCTAGCACGGCAGAGCGGATGGAAGCCCGAGAGTCAGCCCCAAAAATTTCTTGGGGGGCTTACAGGGAGTATGGCTATGCCAGGTAGGAGACCTGCGCAAACTCCCTGTGCTTACCGGGGGCTGGAGAGACCGGGCAGGCACCGTGTTATGCTGTGGAGCGCACGGTGTCTCCAGTGCGGGTGCACAGCCCGGTTCGGTATATTCCAGCTCCTCGTATCGGCCGGGCTAGAGTGGGCATCGAGCCAGGTAAGGTTGGGCAGGCTCGGTGCTCAAGAGCTCCAGTGCGCCTGCACGGTCCGGTCTATCCAGTACCACCTCCACACCCCAGCCCTCCGGTAGCAGCTCCCCGCACCAGGCTTCCTGTGCGTGTCCTCGATCCAGTACCACCAGTTCCAGCACCACGCACCAGGCCTTCAGTGTGCCTCGCCTGTTCAGCGCAGCCAGCGCTTTTCTCCTCTCCTGCGCTGCTGGAGTCTCCCGCCTGTTTAACGCAGCCAGAGCCTTCCTCCTCTACAGCGCTGCCGGAGCCTCCCGCCTGTTCAGCGCAGCCAGAGCCTTTCTCCTCTACAGCGCTGCCGGAGCCTCCCGCCTGTTCAGCGCAGCCAGAGCCTTCCTCCTCTACAGCGCTGCCGGAGCCTCCCGCCTGTTTAGCGCAGCCAGAGCCTTTCTCCTCTCCTGCGCTGCCGGAGTCTCACGCCTATCTAGCGCTGTTAGAGCTTTCCTCATCTCCAGCGCTGCCGGAGTCTTCCGCCTGTTTAGCGCAGCCAGAGCCTTCCTCCGACACAGCGCTGCAGGAGTCTCCCGCCTGTTCAGCGCAGCCAGAGCTGCCAGTCTGCATGAAGCAGCCAGAGCTGTCAGTCTGCATGGAGCAGTCAGAGCTGTCAGTCTGCATGGAGCAGTCAGAGCTGTCAGTCTGCATGGAGCAGTCAGAGCTGTCAGTCTGCATGGAGCAGCCAGAGCTGTCAGTCTACATGAAGCAGCCCGAGCTGCCAGTCTGCATGAAGCAGCCAGTCTACATGGAGCAGCCAGAGCTGTCAGTCTACATGAAGCAGCCCGAGCTGCCAGTCTGCATGAAGCAGCCAGTCTACATGGAGCAGCCAGAGCTGTCAGTCCGCATGGAGCAGCCAGAGCTGTCAGTCCGCATGGAGCAGCCAGAGCTGTCAGTCTGCATGGAGCAGCCAGAGCTGTCAGTCCGCATGGAGCAGCCAGAGCTGTCAGTCTACATGAAGCAGCCCGAGCTGCCAGTCTGCATGAAGCAGCCAGTCTACATAGAGCAGCCAGAGCTGCCAGTCTGCATGAAGCAGCCAGAACTGTCAGTCTGCATGGAGCAGTCAGAGCTGTCAGTCTGCATGGAGGAGCCAGAGCTGTCAGTCTACATGAAGCAGCCCGAGCTGCCAGTCTGCATGAAGCAGTCAGTCTACATGGAGCAGCCAGAGCTGTCAGTCCGCATGGAGCAGCCAGAACTGTCAGTCTACATGAAGCAGCCCGAGCTGCCAGTCTGCATGAAGCAGCCAGTCTACATGGAGCAGCCAGAGCTGTCAGTCTGCATGAAGCCGCCAGAGCTGTCAGCCTATATGGAGCAGCTAGTGCCGCCAGTCTGCCCAGCGCCGCCAGTGCCCCCAGTCTGCCCAGCATCGCCAGTCTGCCCAGCGCCATCAGTCTGCCCAGCATCGCCAGTCTGCCCAGCATCGCCAGTCTGCCCAGCATCGCCAGTCTGCCCAGCATCGCCAGTCTGCCCAGCACCGCCAGTCTGCCCAGCGTCGTCAGTCTGCCCAGCGTCGTCAGTCTGCCCAGCACCGCCAGTCTGCCCAGCGTCGCCAGTCTGCCCAGCGTCGCCAGTCTGCCCGGCGCCGCCAGTCTGCCCGGCGCCGCCAGTCTGCCCGGCGCCGCCGGTCTGCCCAGCATCGCCAGTCTGCCAGACTCTTCCAGATCTGCCAGTCAGCCAGACTCTTCCAGATCTGCCAGTCAACCAGACTCTTCCAGATCTGCCAGTCAACCAGACTCTTCCAGATCTGCCAGTCAACCAGACTCTTCCAGATCTGCCAGTCAACCAGACTCTTCCAGATCTGCCAGTCAACCAGACTCTTCCAGATCTGCCAGTCAACCAGACTCTTCCAGATCTGCCAGTCAGCCAGGATCTGCCAGTCAGCCAGGATCTGCTGAAACCACCAGCCAGCCAGGAGCTGGTAGATCTATCTACCTGCCTGAGCTTCCTCTCACTCCTGAGCTTCCTCTCACTCCTGAGCTTCCTCTCACTCCTGAGCTTCCTCTCACTCCTGAGCTTTCTCTCACTCCTGAGCTTTCTCTCACTCCTGAGCTTTCTCTCACTCCTGAGCTTTCTCTCACTCCCGAGCTTCCCCTCAGTCCCGAGCTGCCTCGGTCCCGAGCTGTCCTTCAGTCCCGATCTGTTCCTCAGTCCAGTGGGTTTCTGGGTGAGGACTACTAGGCCATGGTCGGCGGCGAGGGTGGACTATCCAGGGACGAAGGGAGAGGGGACTAAGACATTAAAGGAGTGGGGTCCACGTCCCGCGCCGGAGCCGCCACCATGGACAGACGCCCACCCGGACCCTCCCTATTGTTTTGAGGTGCGTTCGGGAGTCCGCACCTTAGGGGGGGGGTTCTGTCACGCCCTGGTCAAAGTATTTTGTGTTTATCTTTATGTATTTGGTCAGGCCAGGGTGTGGCATGGGGTTTTTGTAATTGTGGTGTGTTTGTCTTGGGGTTTTGGTGGTGGTATTGGGATTGTAGCTTAGTGGGTTGTCTAGCAAGGTCTATGGCTGTCTGGAGTGGTTCTCAATCAGAGGCAGGTGCTTATCGTTGTCTCTGATTGGGAACCATATTTAGGCAGCCATATTCTTTGAGTTTGTCGTGGGTGATTGTCCTTAGTGTCCTATGTGTACTCGTTGTTAGTTTGCACCAGATAGGCTGTTTCGGTTTCGTTTATTGTTTTTTGTAAGTTCGTGTTTCTTTGTTATATTAAACATGGATCGCAATCGACACGCTGCAGTTTGGTCCGACTCTCTTTCATCACCACTAGAAAACCGTTACAATGTCATTGCATTCCGGTTAAAAATGTGATTAAAATAAGAAATGTATGAAATGTGTGTTCATATGCCGTACATCCTGTTGCATGAATTTTCCTGCACAGCATGAAATGATAACTTTTAGAGTGCTCAAGGTTTTGAAAAGGCTTCTCAAGATTGTAATCGCCACATTAAATGTTCCTTCTTAATTTGCCCTAACAAAAAATGTAGCAACCCCTATAAAAAGTCCTTTAATTATAATCCACATAACAATACACATTTCCTTTTGCTGCAGGTCTATTTCCTGCTGTTTGAAACTGGCTCAAATTAAGATATGTGATCTTTATGTTCATGTTCATGATCTTTATGTGGCATTTTTACTTGGATTAAATGTCAGGAATTGTGAAAAACTGAGTTTAAATGTATTTGGCTAAGGTGTATGTATCTATTGCATCTTAGTCGCTCTGTCACTGCTCATCCATATATTTCATATTTATGTATTTTCATCCCTTTTTATCCCTCCTTTTATCCCTTTATTAGATTGTATGTATTAGGTTTTGTTGTGGAATTTGTTAGATATTAGATTTTGTTGTGGAATTGTTAGATATTACCTGTTAGATACTGCTGCACAGTCGGATCTAGAAGCATTAGCATTTCGCTACACTCGCAATAACATCTGCTAACCATGTGTATGTGAATAAGACAATTTGATATGATTTGACTAGTCTCCCAGTCCCTGCAGCTGAAAAACATCCCACACAGAATTATGCTGCCACCACCATGCTTCACCGAAGGGATTGTGCAAGGTTTCCTCCAGACGTGACACTTGGCATTCAGGCCAAAGAGTTCAATCTTGGTTTCATCAGACCAGGAAATCTTGTTTCCCATAGACTGAGGGTCCTTTAGGTGCCTTTTGGCAAACTCCAAGCAGGCCACTCTACCATAAAGTTCTGATTGGTGGAGTGCTGCAGAGATTGTTGTCCTTCTGGAAGGTTCTCCCATCTCCACAGAGGAACTCTGGAGCTCTGTCAGACTGACCATCTTGGTCACCACCCGGACCAGGGCCCTTCTCCCCGATTGCTCAGTTTGGCCGGGCGGCAAACTCTAGGAAGAGACTTGGTGGTTCCAAACTTCTTCCCATTAAGAATGATGGAGGCGTCTGTGTTCTTGGGGACCTTCAATGCTGCATAAATGTTTTGATATCCTTCCCCAGATCTGAACCTCGACACAATCGTGTTTTGGAGCTCTACGGACAATTGCTTCAACCTCATGACTTGGTTTATGCTCTGAAATGCACTGTCAACTGTTGGACCTTATAAGGACAGGTGTGTTCCTTTCCAAATCATGTCCAATCAATTGAAATGACCACAGGTGGACTCCAATCAAGTTGTAGAAACATCTCAAGGATTATCAATGGAAACAGGATGCACGTGAGCTCAATTTTGAGTCTCATAGCAATGCTTATGTAAATAGGGTTTATCTGTTTTTTATTTGTAATAATTTTCAAAAATGTCTAAAAACCTGTTTTTGCTACATTATTATGGGGAATTGTGTGTAAATTGATGAGGAAAATGTTTTATTTAAACCATTTTAGAATAAGGCTGTAACGTAACAAAAGGGAAGGTGTCTGAATACTTACGTTATATGCCTAGCCATCCACCCCGACCAACCACTCTACTTAGTTTTTGCCTTAAGTAACTATTTGTCTTATGTAACCATACCAAACGTAACACATCATACTATTTTTGGTGTCCTGGATTTACATCTTGTCTATGAAACCAGGATGTGGTTCTGGGTAAAGTTAATGATGCCTTGACCTTAACAAAGGTCACAGGACCAGTAAAAGCAAAATGCCCCAGTAACATCAAAGATCCACCAGCATATTGTACAGTAGGTATGGGTGCTCTTTTCGCCATATGCATATTTCTTTCGAGGCAAAACCCACTCATAACGGTGGTAGGTTTTGTGTTGAAGAAAGATGCATGTGCAGAAAACAACCCCATACTTACTTTCAAATTGGGTGGTGGATCTTTGATGTCATGGGGCTATTTTGCTTCCACTGGTCCTGGGCCCTGTTCAGGTCAACGGTAATTGGGCGTCAATCAGACGTTCTTTTACAGTATTACACAACTTTGAACCCTGAACCCTGAACCACCCCCCCACACACACTTATTTGGGCTTCCAATCTGTGACATGTCATTTACACAAAGCAGTTTACTGTATGTGAACAAGTGTAACATACAGTACAGTTTGACTGCACAGCTTTGGAGTGATGCTAATACAGCTTGCTTTCAGATATCTTGGCAGTGCTTCAGTGAAATGACGTGTGCACTTATCACATGAAACACGCCCACAGTCTCCCAGAAAGCAGATAAACCTGATAATAAATGCCATGGAATATGAGTATCTGCACAAGTTAGACACTGACAATCCAACATCAGAGAGGCCAGGTGGTGGCAAATGTCAAGATAGGTGACGTCACAAGTTTCAGGTGGTGGCAAATGTCAAGATATGTGACGTCACAAGTTTCAATTGCATTGATACCATCATTACCACCTTTCTTTCTCTCCCTTATCTCAATCCATCTGTCTCATTCTCATTCTCTCATTCCAGGAGAAATGTCAGAATATTTGAGAAATTGCACATGACACTGGAAGTCTGGCTGGCTGACAACAACCTTGAAGTTCCCCTGACTTCAGAATCTGGAAAGGCTTTTTCTCCTCTGTATCTTTCTCACTCAAGCATTCACAAGGGCACCCACACAGCCCCCCAGCACTGCCCCTTCAAATACCACTGTTTGATTTTCAAATCCAAACAACGAGAGGTCTCAAGCCCACAGGAATTATTTTGTTGTTGTTGAGAGAACCAATCAAAGCTCAAGCCAGCTTTTGCGTGAATACTGCACCAACAACAGACTCCAGTTCAGACCAGTGTGTCACAGGTCTCCCTCGCTGTGTACCATGTGAGTCACATCAGCCAGGCTACAACATGGGCACACAAGCAGTCACTATAGCCAATGTAATAACAAAAATACATTGAATTTATCAATCATACCTCTCAAGTACATTGACATTCTTTATTGACTTCATGCTCGGGCTTAGTTTACAGTCATCACTGGTAGAAAACTCTGTAACCTGGGGCTATATTTACCAACCAAGGATTAAACACATTTCGCTATGATTGTTGCTTTTTCCAATAGTTTCTTCTTGGGGTCAAGATGACCCTTGTTGGTAATCGATATAAGGAAAATATGTTGGTAGATTGAGGGTTCATGGAGATATGGCAATGCACTTCAGGTAAGGAGTTATTCGCCGTCACTAAACCCTCAGCAGCATCCAGGCCAGGGCCATGAGGCCCAGAGAGGAGCACATTGTGGAGGCTCCCGACGCTGGACGGCCCTGGGTCGTCACCACCCAGTCGTTGACAGGCTGGATGTTCCTGAAGACGTTGGTCATCAAGGCAGAGGTGGAGTTGTGGTCAATGTGCAATGTTGTACTGAAGAGATCAATCTGAGGGGAAAAGGTTAATTAGTTTCAGATTGGATCATAGACATAAGTGTGACATCAAGCTGGCCCAATGGCTTTATCCACTGGGCACAAGTGTCAGTTCAACATCTAGTTTTAATTGAGCTGCCAAATAACGTGAAATCAACTAAACTTTGAGGCAATTGCTCTCCAAGTAAATAGATCACAAAAACGACAACTTTAAGGCATGTCATTGCATTCCGGTTAAAAATGTGATTAAAATAAGAAATGTATGAAATGTGTGTTCATATGCCGTACATCCTGTTGCATGAATTTTCCTGCACAGCATGAAATGATAACTTTTAGAGTGCTCAAGGTTTTGAAAAGGCTTCTCAAGATTGTAATCGCCACATTAAATGTTCCTTCTTAATTTGCCCTAACAAAAAATGTAGCAACCCCTATAAAAAGTCCTTTAATTATAATCCACATAACAATACACATTTCCTTTTGCTGCAGGTCTATTTCCTGCTGTTTGAAACTGGCTCAAATTAAGATATGTGATCTTTATGTTCATGACTTCTTGAAGAGACAATTAATACGTCACAATCTCTTTTGTTGGACCACCCCAGATGAAAGATCATGTTTGGTAATATTTTTGAATCATAACCTTTATAATGTTTCATAAGCAGAATGGATAAGGAATGGATCCTACACTTAAAGATATTAAAATACAGTCCGTGTTTCTTGTCAGAGCTATGTTTATTGTCTGCTAAGTAGAAATTGTGTTCAGTTTCTGGGGAAATTGTTGCACAAACTCACCAAGTCCTGGCTGACTTTGATAGGGTCCTTGAACACGGTCCAAACCACAGCCTCATTGCAATTTGGAGTGGTCAGGGAGCCAAGATAACGGTAGTATTTGGTACGGTCCACCCCTTCCAGGAGCTCATCCAATGAAATAGCATGAGTAATGTTTACAATATCATCTTGAGGAAGAGAGAAAGAAAAAACCTATATAAAATCATATGCTACTGAAATTGAACAAGAAAATGACTCATTTTGAATTCAAAGAGAAAACTAATGCCAAATCCTCTTCCAAACGTTATTTTGAGGAAGTAGTCAGAACCAGTCAAATTTCTCCTCTCACCTTTTAGTGTGATGTTGGCCAAGTAGGATGTCAGGGTATTCCAGGCTGCTGGTGAACCTGTTGCATTACCCGGCATGACCTGTTTGAAAAACAAAGACTTTAGTCATAGAAAACAGCAAGAAAACATTAAAATGCCTAATCTACTGTGGAAAAATGGATGCCATTTCTATGAAGGTTAAAGCATCCTCTCACCTCTATGAAGAAGCCAAGAGCAGCGAGTCCCGTGCTGTCTGCAACGGCCGTGGTCGTGTTACCGTCGTGCGAAGACTTGGCATTTACTATGTGCAACTGAAAGGTGAAGCATAACAGTTGATCTAAAAAGTTATCTGAATCCATTGGAAAATTAAAACGTTGTAATGATACATTTAAAAAGGTAGATTACAATCTGCTATATATACAGCTGTTTAAAGGTAATTTAAATGAATGATATATATATGCCCCCTGATTCTTAAGGAATAGAACTTATAAATGCCTCATGAGCTCAGTACAACAGTCGGATTATTACACCATTTATGAACATGAGAAAGGTTACATCTCCGCATATGTCAGCTTTCTAGTAAACCAAGTGGCAGGGATGCAGTTTGGCTGGAGGAATAATTCAGACTGGACTAAGGCTAAATGAAGACATTGACATTGATCCATTGTAGTATGGTATATGTGCATCAGTATGAGAAGTGTCACCCCATGTGACATGGGCTACATTCAGAATCTCAACCCTTCTCCCAAAGTTTACTAATACACTTCCACACATTAATTTAATAGGAATGGATTAGTGCTTGGAATATGGTGGAAACTCCCTCCAGGCATGCTTGCACTAATCCTTGAAGGAGGGGGGGTGGAAGAGGGGACACTAATGGAGAAAGGTTAAGAATAAGAATGCAGTAATGTTGTGTTGAACCTACCTCCATGGGGTAGCGGGTTCCATCCACTGTGTGCTCTGACCCAGGTACTGAGGTACCATTCCCCCAGTGGAGGTGAAACTGCAGGCTGTCATAGGCCTCAGACAGGGCCCCGCCTGTAACCTGGACACCACTTGTCAGTTCCACTTTGACTGAAAGAAAGAGAGGAGGAACAATAGGAGAGGAATTGGTTACATTTTGCACATAAGGGTTTCTGGTTTGGTTCATACATTATCCTCAAGTGGGACTTTGTGTGTATGGATTGAGAAAGCAAGGGATCCATCAATTCTCCTCACCAGTTTTGCCAGTGTTCTTGATATTCTTCATTGTATAGTTTTCTCCATATTTGGTGAAGTTGAAGGCAGTCAGAGTTTCATCGCCCACTGCTGATGCAGAGACGATGTTGATGGGAGACTGACGGGATCCATTGCAATGTTCACTGGCAATGGTGGACCAAGTGGTGTCATCTTAACATGGAATCAATCATACCATGGTGTCAATGTACCATTGTTTTATAAGAGTCATATAATATGCTAATAAATCAATTCTCTATTCAATTATCAACTGCTATCGTAATCACTTTAATTTGTGAGTAGAAATTACACTGTAATCAGTGGGTAAAATCAATACTTACCACAACTAGGATCATGGTAACACCACACTGTTACAATTGAAGAAGGGAAAAAGTTATGCAGAGTCACAACATTGATAGAAGAGTCACAGTCCAACAAAATAATAGAATAATCACTTACAACCGCCTGCAGCACCGTATGTAGTGGGGACAAAGAGTGTCGCAACGATAACCACAAGTCGATTCATCTGAAAGTGAGGTATAGGAAATTATGAATAGAGAGACCACTAAAAGCACCGACCAACACAAGACATCCATGCACTTAGAAAAGTGGTTGAAATTTGGTCAGTCCGCCCTGGTCTTAATTCTCTTCATCCACTACGTCCACAAACGTAGACGTCTACGATTGGTTCCGATTTAGTCGAATCCGTACTGGCCTTGATTTGACCCAAATATAGGCATTGATATTTCACAAGTTTGGACACTACTGTAGTCTACTGTGCTATCCAAACTTGTGAAACATGGACATCTATGATTGGTTCAGATTTGGTCCAGACGACCAAATTCATTAGTATAATACCCAGTGTGCTTTGAACATGTTAATTGTTATATATTGGTCATTTAGAAGACCCTTATCCAAAGTGACTTACAGTTGGTGCAATCAACTAAGGTAGATAAAGAACCACATTCAATATCACAGTCCTAGTGAGTAGGGGTGTTAACCCCGGTGTCCTGGCTGCAGATCTTAATTTGACCCAGATTAGATTTTTACATACCAAATAACCACATCATATGTTATAGCAATCTGTCAGTCGATGACAGTCTTTGACATGGCACACAGCCATTGGTTAATGCATGCAACATCTAAGCAGGGGAACGCAACTAAAATGTCTTTTGGGAAAGGCTGGCATTAAAACTCCCCCTTTATCTGTTGTTGGACATCTGTCAGGTTCTCCAGCAACACTGAATCCTTTTGTTTACTTTGTGTGCATCCAAGACGCAAACATGAGTAAATAGACATGTATTTTTGTTTGACAGTTTTCACTGATGCGGCTGATTGTTTTGAGTTGACTCACGATTGTTTGTATATACGGCTCCCGGAGCACATTTTCCTTTGTTATGTTGGCGGGTAAAGTATCGAGCTGATTACTCCGTTTCCTATCTCTTTTATTTTTGAATTAATTCTGTTAATTAGAAATAATTATTTCTGGTCTGAGTTATGACATGAGTTAGAATAAATGATGTCATGTTGAAACTACCTTGATGAATTCTGATTGTTTGCCATTATTGAATAGCGACTATCTTTATGATTTGATTTATGCATTATGGCATTTGATTTATTATTGTTTGTTCTCAGATTTTCATTCCAGCGCACTCTGAATCAATTACAAGTCAACAACAGTGAGACTAACCAACTCTGTGTCTTTCCTTCTGCCAAACCTTATTAGTTTTGTTCACCTGTTCACCAATTTCTTCTCCTGACCTAACCAGTCCCCCTGACCTAACCAGTCCCCCTGGCCTAACCAGTCACCCGAGTGCCAACACTCATTTTTAAAAACGTTTCTGTAACCGTTGTTGAAGTGTTCTGTTGGTTCTTCAGAACTTTGCACGTGACCACTGCCAGTTCTGATGCTTTTGGGCAAGTGGCAGATTTGAGCAATTTGAAATATTCCATAGGCCTACTGCAATCTTTTATTCCACACTGAAATCCTATATTATTTGGAAATGTTACTTTTGAACATGCACATAATGCTTTCTTTGTTGACATGTATATATAAGTGATTATGTATGGCTGAAATTTGGCCATAGAAACAATTTCCAAAACAATATGTATTTTCAACGTCCGGAAAATCATTTTAAACATCCATAAACAATGTATTTTCAATACCCCAACCTCACACTCTTTGCAATTCATCCCTTGGTAAATTACTAGGAAGCATGAAAACAAAAAAAATGAATAGTCACTGACTTCCCATCACATGATTTGGCATAAATGCAGTGAAACAGCCTAGTCAATGAGATGTGTGCCACTTCAAACATACCATATCTTAAAAGCAGGGCATATTATTCCATAAATGTATATGTATGTTAGCATCAATGCCAGAATCATCTTACCTTAAAGCCACACCTGTCTTCACCTCTCAGTCCTGTGCGCTCAGCCTCCCATCCTTCCTCTTTATATTCAGTGGCACACCCCAACTAGAAATAATAAACACACCTCCTTTTGTAACTCAGCCGGTGGGTTTCAAGTTGTGTGTTCAAAATTGTGTAATACTGTAAAAATAACGCCCATTTGGAAAGCAGAAGGTTAGGTGTACCTTTCCAGGAAAATGTATGCAGTACCTGTGGCAATGACAATAATGAAAGATTAACTTTGACCTTAAGAAAAATGAAACAGTCAGCTTTAGCAAACTCCAAAATCTTGGCTTCAGACTAGTCCTCATAGCAGCACAACCAGTCAACCTAAATCAAGTGACATGATTCAACAGTAGGCTATTTGGTCTACAGTTCATAATAGTGTTTTAAACAATACAACAGCTTCAGACAAAATGCCACTTTATTTGCAACCTGACATAGAAACAAACTGCATAGATGAACATATAGATTGGGGGAATCTCTTCACACTCCTTGACTCCCTTTTGAATAGAAGGATGTTTGCTCTTCTCAGAAGAAACATTGTCCTGCTCCAAAAGAAGTGTTCCTCCTTCTTCCTTTCCAGCCTTCCTGACCTTACTAAAATTCAAACTCTGTTTTTGTGTTAAATGCTCTACAACAAAGCTTTCTTAGTGTCCAACAAGCTTTCTCTACCCTTAACCTTGTTCTGAACACCTCCAAACATGGTCATGTGGTTTGGTAAGAATAATGCCCATCTTCCCATAGGTGTAATTACAACCTCTGAGGGTTAAGAGCTTGAGATAGTCACCTCATACATGTACTTGGGAGTATGGCTAGACGGTACACTGTCCTTCTCTCAGCACATATCAAAGTTGCAGGCTAAAGTTACATCTAGACCTGGTTTCCTCTATCGTAATCGTTCCTCTTTCATCCCAGCTGCCAAACGAACCCTGATTCAGATGACCATCCTACTGTCATGACGTTGCCCTCTTTGGGTACAGCGAGCACTCTGCTCCTACAACCAGACTGCTGTGGTCAGGGAGAGGTCGTAAATTCCTGAGGAGAGGATCTCCTAATGGCCACGCAGTATAACGACAGAGTGAATTTTCATAGAGAACAAAGGCATTTCTTCTACCTCACAGAACTTGAGGTCCGAACAACATTAATGTTCCAGGGGAAGGTATAAAAGATTGGTGAAGAATCTAGCCACGAACTGGTCCGTTTGTTACATCTTGGTGAGGCTCATGGGAGACGGTGCGGCCACATTACCATAAAGCTGTTTATATAATAGCCTCAGATATGGGGTTTACATCTAATTGTTGTATAAGATTGATGAGTGAGGATGATACTGTTGGTAAAATTGTGTAATGTGTTTTTGGACTGTTTAATGAAGGAAACTCCAATTCCCTTTTGAGTTTAACTAAATCAGAGGACCGCCCATGAGCCCAGTTAGGTCGGACATCCTGGGACAGGCCCTTTTCTGCAATTCCGGATAAAACCCCAATTTTGAGAAATTCTCAGTAGACCATGTTTCTCTCAATCACAGGAGGACAAAGCTTGCAGGCCATTGCTGAATCTTTTAACCATACCACGTGGTTAAACTCTTAGACTATTGATACCGACAGAATAAAAACAAGTCTTTGATATTAATTACTAGTCTGCAGCTAGGAATTCAGTATCATTGAACGCTAAGAACGACAACCGCCGAAACATCTATTCTATAACAAATGAAAGAATGTCACTCTGAACAATCCACTCTGTCATGACGTTGGCCTGGGGGAGTAGGTTTATGACAGTCATAAATACCTTTCTCCGTATTCCCCAAGGTGTCTACAGCATTGTGACTTAGTTTTACGCATTTATGTTGTAGAATACCCGTAAGCGGCTACATTGCGCAAGTGGTCACCTGATGGCTCTCAGAGTGATTCTCGCGTAAAATACAGAGGTAGACATTATTCCTATCGATCCTACTGAAAAACCAATTGTCCCGGTGGATATATTATCGAATAGATATTTGAAAAACACCTTGAGGATTGATTATAAACAACGTTTGCCATGTTTCTGTCGATATTATGGAGCTAATTTTGAATATTTTTCGGGCGTTTTCGTGACTGCAATTTCCGGGCGATTTCTCAGCCAAACGTGAAGAACAAACGGGGGTATTTCGCCTACAAAAATTATATTTTTGGAAAAAAGGAACATTGGCTATCTAATTAGGAGTCTCGTGAGTGAAAACCTCCGAAGCTCATCAAAGGTAAATTATTTAATTTGATTTCTTTTCTGATTTCCGTGACCAAGTTATCTGCTGCTAGCTGGACAAAATGCTATGCTAGGCTATCGATAAACTTACACAAATGCTTGTCTAGCTTTGCCTGTAAAGCATATTTTGAAAATCTGAGATGACAGGGTGATTATCAAAAGGCTAAGCTGTGTCTCAATATATTTCACTTGTGATTTTCATGAATAGGAATATTTTCTAGGAATATTTATGTCCGTTGCATTATGCTAATTAGTGTCAGTCGATGATTACGCTCCCTGACCTGGGATGGGGAGTCACTTAAACCCAATTTTGTATTGCTGTTTCAAATTGTTAGCCAGGGTTCATGCAGATAACCAAGAATTCACAACTTTCAGATGAGACTGAATTAAGATGACAAGTAATATTGACTGCTATTGATGTAAAATATTACTAGGTCTTTAAGAGTTTCGGAAGATAACAGCTCTATAAATATTATTTTGTGGTGCCCGGCTCTCTAGTTAATTACATTTACATGATTAGCTCAATCAGGTAATATTAATTACAGAGATATTATTTTATAGAATAGCATGTCATATCACTTAATCCGGCATAGCCAAAGACACGACAACTCTAACCACGACAGAGATAGAGAGCGAGAGAGAGAGAGGACGAAAACTCTCCAACAGAAACTAACTTTTCAACAAAGATCAAGACGACACACTGAGCGTAAATATATATATTGATTGCAATTGTTCCCGAATGAGTGAGCATTCATGTGTAAAGGATTAGCATTTCAATTGTTATAATTATTACCTCTGTAGTGACTTCTTAGTCGACCCCCACTTCCCTTTTGACTAACAAGCCTCCATGTCGGTTTAGCCCACTAGGGCACATTCTAAAATTTCTTAACCATATTTACTTTGTTTGTTTTGTTTATGTATTTCTGTGAATTACTTAGTTATAAATAAATGATTTAAGACCATTTATGTATGGATGACTCATAGTGATGACTGGGTTCGTGCAGATAACCAACAATTTATGATGTTTGGAATGAGACTAAAGTGAGGTAAATTAAATCTTTCATTAATCAGAAGACTATTGATCAAATATGAAAATATCTGAAAGGTTATTTTAGGAAATGTTAACTTTGTAACGTGAATATTTTCCTTGGTGCCCCGACTTCCTAGTTAATTACAGTTACATGATTAATCAGTTCGATCACGTAATACTAATTACAGAGAATCTTTGATAAAAACTAAAAGTCTTCATTTAATGATAGTAAAGACACGACACTACCCATGCAAGATTACGGAGACATACTTTATCGATCGGCAGGTAAGGGTGCTCAAGAGCGGCTAGATGTTCTTTACCATTTAGCCATCAGATTTGCCACCAATGCTCCTTAAATGACACATCACTGCACTCTATTCTCTTCTGTAAACTGGTCATCTCTGTATACCCGTCGCAAGACTCACTGGTTGATGCTTATTTATAAAACCCTCTTAGGCCTCACTCCCCTCTATCTGAGATATCTACTGCAGCCCCCATCCTCCACATACAACACCCGTTCTGCCAGTGACATTCTGTTAAAGGTCCCCAAAGCACACACATCCCTGGGACGCTCCTCTTTTCAGTTCGCTGCCGCTAGCGACTTTAACGAGCTGCAAAAAACACTCAAACTGGACAGTTTTATTTCAATCTCTTCATTTAAAGACTCAATCATGGACACTTACTGACAGTTGTAGCTGCTTTGTGTGATGTATTGTCGCCTCTACCTTCTTGCCCTTCGGGCTGTTGTCTGTGCCCAATAATGTTTGTACCATGTTGTGTTGCTACTATGTTGTTATGTTGTGTTGCTACCATGCTGTGTTGTCATGTGTTACTGCCTTACTATGTTGTTGTCTTAGGTTTCTATTTATGTAGTGTTGTGTTGTCTCTCTTATTGTGATGTGTGTTTTGTCCTATATTTATATTGTATTTATTTTATTTTTTAATCCCAGGCCCTGTCCTCGCAGGACGCCTTTTGCCATTTGATATGCCGTCATTGTAAATAAGAATTTGTTTTTAACTGACTTGCCTAGTTAAATAAATACAAATAAATAAATACGTCCCTGCCTGTCAAATATGTTGTGCTGCAGTACTGAAATTTCCACAAAAGAATGTTGTTTCATAACGTTCTCTGAACTATTTGAGAACATTCCCAATGTCAAGCTAGTTGCAGAATGTTCCTAGAACATTACAATAATTGAAATAAAATGAATAGAACATTTAGGAAACCTTCTGTTAAAGTAATGAAATACCAAGAAATTATGTTTTTTTGTGTGCTGAGAATTCTGAGAATGTTCCAAATCCAAGCAACTATCCTGCACCTTTACTAGAAAGTTGTACTCAAACTAACCATAGGACCACCACACTCTCACCAAACTCTGATAAATATTTGGTTCTCAGAACGTTATGTCCAAGCTTGGTTGTCTTCTCCTTTTCCATTCAAGTGCGACCTACACTACACACTGATATGAACTGTGGGAAAAATAAAAAATAACAAAGTATTGAATAGAAGCAAGGAAACCCAGGCAGACACCATTATGTGCCAATTTAATCAATCATCTCTGGGATTTTTATGAGAAAACTGGTTCTCTGCGGAGATATGTAGATCCCGTTGAAGATGCATGTGTCACGATCATTGTATGGAATGGACCAAGGTGCAGCGTGGTGTGTGTTCATTTTTCTTTATTTGCAAATGTCGCCAACAAAACAATAATACAACACAAACGAGCGTGAAGCTCCATAAGGCTATACATGCACAAACGAAGACAACTACCCACAACTACCAAAAGGAAAAAAACGCTGCCTAAGTATGATTCCCAATCAGAGACAACGATAGACAGCTGTCCCTGATTGAGAACCATACCCGGCCAAAACATAGAAACAAACAACATAGAATGCCCAGCCCAAATCACACCTTGACCTAACCAAAAAGAGAAATAAAACAGCTCTCTAAGGTCAGGGCGTGACAGTACCCCCCCACCCCCAAAGTTGCGGACTCCCGGCCGCAAACCTGAACCTATAGGGGAGGGACCGGGTGGGCATCTACCCTCGGTGCCGGCTCTGGCTCGGGATGTAGCCCCGCTCCACCTCTGGCTCCCCCCACTTTGGTGGTGCCTCTGGTGCGGGTCCCTCATCGCCAACCCCAGACTGGGGACCCTCTCTGCAGGCCCCGGACTGGGGACCCCCGCCGCATGCCGCAGACTGGGGACCCTCGATACAGGCCCCGGACTAGGGACCCTCCTTGCGGGCCCCGGACTGGGGACCGTCGCTGGAGGCTCTGGACTGGCCTGTGGAGCAGGCACAGGATGAACTGGGCTGTGGGGGAGCACTGCAGATCTGGTGCTTATCCTTGGCACCACTCTTCCAGGCTGAATGTCCACTTTAGCCCGGCACGTGCGGAGTGCAGGCTCAGGACGCACTGAACTGTCACAGCGCACCAGAGACACAATGCGCAGAGCCGGCGCAGGATACCCTAGATCGAAACGGCACACCGGAGACCAAGAGCACTGAGCTGGCACAATCTGCCCTGGCTGGATGCCCACTCTAGCGTGGCACTTGTGGAGAGCTGGCTCCGAGCGCACCGGGCTGTGCACGCACACTGGAGATACCGTGCGCTTTACTGCATAACACGGTGCCTGACCAGTACCACGCTCCTTGCCATGAGCACGGGGAGTTAGCTCCGCCAACATCCCCATGTGCCCCCTCCCAAATTTGGGGGGGGAGTGGCTCCTCGGGCTTCCGTCTGACTTGCTTCCTCATTTCATAGCCGCTCCTGCTTCGCTGCCTTTATCTCCTCCTTTGGACGGTGATATTCTCCAGCCTGCCCCCAGGGTCCGTTACCGTCCAGGATCTCCTCCCATGTCCATGAGTCCCTTTCTCCACGCTGCTTGGTCCTTTGGTGGTGGGTAGTTCTGTCACGATCATCGTATGGAATGGATCAATGTACAGCGTTGTGAGCGTACCTCGTGAGCGTAAACAAACAACATAGAATGCCCACCCCAAATCACACCCTGACCTAACCAAATAGAGAAACAAACCGGCTGTCTAAGGTCAGGGCGTGACAGCATGTCGATATGTTGGAAAATATAGCCCCAGGTTACGGAGTTTGCTACCAATGATGACTGTAAACTAAGCCAGGACATAACGTCAATAAAAAATGGCAATGTACTTGAGAGGTATGATTGATACATTCATTGTAGTGTTGCCTTAGTTACTGCTCATATGTCTGTGTTGTAGCTTGGCTGACAAAACTCACATAGTACACAGCAAGGGAGAGCAGTGACACACTGATCTGGACAGTCCGTTGTTAGTGCAGTATTAATGCAGACTTTAGCTTGAGCTTTGATTGGTTCCCTCAACAGCAACAAAAAAGTCTGATATTTACTGATATCTACTGGAATGTACATGTGACATTCAAGAGAATGCGACAAATGGATTAAGATTACGATTGAGATAAGGGAGAGCAAGGAAGGCGGTAATGATGGTATCAATGCATTTTAAACTTGTGACATTCACAACCACCTCTCCTCTCTGACGTTGGATAGTTAGTGTCTTGTGAAGATACTCACATTCCATGGCATTGATTATCAGGTTTATCCGCTTTGTGGGAAGAGGAGGAAGAGGGTCAGCATTCCTGGAACACTGGGGGCAGCACTTGTGTACACTATCCTGCCGTGAAGGGACTGCTAGCCGTGGTAAATGTTGTGGTAGTCTGCGTGGGGGGGAACATCTTCATCTAACACAGAGATAACAAGACAATGAGAGTGAGACAGATGCAGGTAGAGAGAGAGGGGCAGCTGCAGGATTAATAGCCAATAGTAACTCCCATAAATACCAATTAAATCAAATCAAATCAAATTTTATTTGTCACATACACATGGTTAGCAGATGTTAATGCGAGTGTAGCGAAATGCTTGTGCTTCTAGTTCTGACAATGCAGTAATAATCCAACAAGTAATCTAACTAACAATTCCAATAAAAAAACTACTGTCTTATACACAGTGTAAGGGGATAAAGAATATGTACATAAAGATATATGAATGAGTGATGGTACAGAGCAGCTTAGGCAAGATACAGTAGATGGTATCGAGTACAGTATATACATATGAGATGAGTATATAAACAAAGTGGCATAGTTAAAGTGGCTAGTGATACATGTATTACATAAGGATGCAGTAGATGATATAGAGTACAGTATATACGTAAACATATGAGATGAATAATGTAGGGTATGTAAACATTATATTAGGTAGCATTGTTTAAAGTGGCTAGTGATATATTTTACATAATTTCCCATCAATTCCCATTATTAAAGTTGCTGGAGTTGAGTCAGTGTGTTGGCAGCAGCCACTCAATGTTAGTGGTGGCTGTTTAACAGTCTGATGGCCTTGAGATAGAAGCTGTTTTTCAGTCTCTCGGTCCCAGCTTTGATGCACCTGTACTGACCTCGCCTTCTGGATGATAGCGGGGTGAACAGGCAGTGGCTCGGGTGGTTGTTGTCCTTGATGATCTTTATGGCCTTCCTGTAACATCGGGTGGTGTAGGTGTCCTGGTGGGCAGGTAGTTTGCCCCCGGTGATGCGTTGTGCAGACCTCACTACCCT
This sequence comes from Oncorhynchus tshawytscha, assembly GCF_018296145.1. Taxonomy (NCBI): domain Eukaryota; kingdom Metazoa; phylum Chordata; class Actinopteri; order Salmoniformes; family Salmonidae; genus Oncorhynchus; species Oncorhynchus tshawytscha. The sequence continues at coordinate 68,779,705 of NC_056438.1, forward strand.
CTGGAGAGCCTTACGGTTGTGGGCGGAGCAGTTGCCGTACCAGGCGGTGATACAGCCCGCCAGGATGCTCTCGATTGTGCATCTGTAGAAGTTTGTGAGTGCTTTTGGTGACAAGCCGAATTTCTTCAGCCTCCTGAGGTTGAAGAGGCGCTGCTGCGCCTTCTTCACGATGCTGTCTGTGTGAGTGGACCAATTCAGTTTGTCTGTGATGTGTATGCCGAGTGTACCATTACACTTCATTTTTTTGTAGGCCTATTGCAGAAACCTCTGCCTATTATGTGATAACTAGCTGGCCTTTAAAAAAAGGAGGTAGAGGAAGAAGGTTAATGAAAACAACAGGTCGACGTTTATTGTCATGAATCTTGCCCTGGAAGCAGAATTGAGCGATTTCTGCTTGATGGGCCAGCTGCAAAGTCAAAATTAGCAACAGTATATTGTATAAATTCATTAAAACAATAATGTGCGTTTTGGTCTTAATTTAAATTTAGAGTTAGCCATTTGGGTTAGCAGTGTGGTTAAGGTTAGGGTTAAGATTAAGCACTGGGTACACACATCAATTCAATGTACAGTATATTCCACATTGATTCCACAATGTTGATACAACCAGTGTGTGCTCAGTGAGTAGGATTCGGTTTTAAAATCTGATTTTATGACTTTGTGGCTGTGCCACCTTGCGACCACTCTGCAGAGCTGCCTCCAGAACAAGATTCATGACGAAAAACTCTAACCTGCAAACAAGCCGGGGTGAGACAGACGTGCAGAGAATTTCTAAATAATATGATCGGTTTAAGCACATTCAATGTAATGTAATGCAGAAGAGAAGACAGAGGGATCATGTACACTGCGGTGAGTTGTGTGAGATACCAACACCCGGATGTGTTTTTCATTGTGCCTGATGCACGCACACATGTAGAACAGCCCACTGGGCACAAACTGATTCAATCAACATGGTTTCAAAATCATTTCAACGTTTTGTGAAGTGGAGACTACTAATTGGATTTGAAGAGTCACCTCTTCACTGTTGATGTTGAGACTGGTGTTTTGCGTGTACTATTTAATGAAGCTGCCAGTTGAGGACTTGTGAGGCATCTGTTTCTCAAACTAGACACTCTAATGTACTTGTCCTCCAGCTCAGTTGTGCACCGGGGCCTCCCACTTATCTTTATATTCTGGTTAGAGCCAGTTGGCGCTGTTTTTTGAAGACAGTAGTACACAGAGTTGTATGATATCTTCAGTTTCTTGGCAATTTCTTGCATGGAATAGCCTTCATTTCTCAGAACAAGAATAGACTGATGAGTTTCAGAAGAAAATTCTTTGTTTCTGGCCATTTTGAGCCTGTAATCGAACCCACAAATGCTGATGCTCCAGATACTCGACTAGTCTAAAAAAGGCCAGTTGTATTGCTGCTTTAATCAGGACAACAGTTTTCAGCTGTGCTAACAAAAGGGTTTTCTAATGATCAATTAGCCTTTTAAAATGATAAACTTTGATTAGCTAACACAACGTGCCATTGGAACACAGGAGTGATGGTTGCTGATAATGGGCCTCTGTACGACTATGTAGATATTCCATAAAGAATCATCAGTTTCCAGCTACAATAGTCATACACAACATTAACAATGTCTACACTGTATTTCAGATAATTTTTATGTTATTTTAATGGGACAAAAAATGTGCTTTCTTACAAAAATAAGGAAAATTCTAAGTGACCCCAAACATTTGGATTGTAGTGAATTTTAATACCGGTACTGAGATGATGTGTAGAGTATGAGGTAATTGAAGTAGCCGTATACTGTACATATAGTAAGGGTAAAGTTTCTAGGTAACAGGATAGATAAGACAGTAGCAGCAATGTGTGTGTGACATCAGAATATCATGTATGTGATAGCTACAGTATGTGTATGTGTACAGTGCATCCGGAAATTATTCTGACCCCTTGACTTTTTCCACATTTTGTTAAGTTATAGCCTTATTCTAAAATTGATTATAGAGTTTCCCCCCCTCATCAATCTACACACAATACCCAATAATGACAAAGCAAAAATGTGTTTTTAGACATTTTTGCAAATGTATAAAAAATAAAAAATTGAAATACCACATTTACATAAGTATTCAGAACCTTTACTACGTACTTTGTTGAAGCACCTTCGGCAGCGATACAGTCTCGAGTCTTCTTGGGTATGTCGTTACAAGCTTGGCACACCGGTATTTGGGGAGTTTCTCCCATTCTTCTCTGCAGATCCTCTCAAGCTCTGTCAGGTTGGATGGGGAGCATCGCTGCACAGCTATTTTCAGGTCTCTCCAGAGATGTTAGATCGGGTCCTGGCTGGGCCACTCAAGGACATTCAGAGACATGTCCCGAAGCCACTTCTGCGTTGTCTTGTCCTTGTGCTTAGGGTTGTTGTCCTGTTAGAAGGTGAACCTTCATCTCAGTCTGAGGTCCTGAGGGCTCTGGAGCAGGTTTTCATCAAGGATCTCTCTGTTCTTTGCTCGGTTCATCTATCCTTCCTTCCCTGCCACTGATAAACATTCCCACAGCGTGATGCTACCACCACCATGCTTCGCCGTAGCGATGGTGCTGCTTTAGGTTTCTTCCAGAGGTGATGCTTGGCATTCAGGCCAATGAGTTTCATCAGACCAGAGAATATTGTTTCTCATTGTCTGAGAGTCTTTAGGTGCCTTTTGGCAAACTCCCAGCTGGTTGCTATGTGCCTTTACTGACAAGTGGCAACCGTCTGGCCACTACCATAAAGCCTGATTGGTGGAGTGCTGCAGAGATGGTTGTCCTTCTGGAAGGTTCTCCCATCTCCACAGAAGAACTCTGGAGTTATCTGTGTCCATCGGGTTCTACGTCCCATTCCTGACCAGGTCCCTTATCCCCCTATTGCTCAGTTTGGCCGGGCGGCCAGCTCTAGGAAGAGTCTTCTACACTTCTTCAATTTAAGAATGATAGAGGCCACTGTGATCTTGGGGACCTGCAATGCTACAGATATTTTATCCTTCCCCAGATCTGTGCCTCAATACAATCCTGAAACAGGATGCACCTGAGCTCAGTTTTGACTCTCATACTAAAGGGTCTGAATACTTATGTAAATGTGATGTTTCATTTTAAAAAAAATAGATTTGCAAACACATTTGCAAGCACTTTAAAAAAAATGTTTTTGCCTCGTCATTATGGGGTATTGTGTGTAGATTGATGATTATTTTGTATTTATTTCATCCTTTTCAGATAAGGCTGTAACAAAGCAAAATGTGGAAAAAGTCAAGGGGTCTGAATATTTTCAGAATGCTCTGTATGTTGGGGTGTCAGTGTAATTATGTGTGCGTGTGTGGTTAGAGTCCAGTGTGTGAGCGCCTAGAGTCAGTGTCAATGGAGGTAGTCTGGGTAGCCATTTGATTAGCTATTTAGCAGTCTTGTTTTGCATTATTACTGTTTGGGGGCACAAGCTGTTCAGGGTCCTTTTAGTTCCAGACGTAATGCACTGGTACTGGTTGCCTTGTGGTACCAAGAGAACAGTCTGTGGCTTGGGTGGCTTCTTTGAATTTTTTTGGGGCCTTCTTCTGAACGCCTGGTGTAGTGTTATGGATGGCAGGGAGCTCGGCCCCACTGATGTACGGGGGCAGAGCTAATTGTAACCAAATTTCAACATATTTTATACAAGGTTTGTCTATGCTGAAATTTGTACTTAAATTTGATTTTCAACATTATATCCTCTATTAGAAAACAACAATAGGCTGGGCAGCACTTCCTACTGGAGAATTGATCTCCAGCTAACCTTTGGTCTCTCATCTAAGGTTTTAAACAAGCCCAGCCCTGCTTAACTATGATATTTATGACTGACTATTACCAATATAACATCGTGAGAATGATTGCTGAGAGATCACCACTTGAAAACGAAATAGATTCACTATTACTATCAAAGGGTATATTTAAAAGAGAATACATTCTCAATCATTAATGATGCTATTCAGGCCTATATCACAGTTGCAAAGTCATCAACAGCAATTGTTTGAATTCAACCCAGAATTCAACTAAAATAGACAATACAATAAGGTTTGATTACAAATGTTGATTACAAATTACTTTTGCTGTCTTATTGAGTGGGTGAATATTGGTAGTAATCTAATTGAGCAATGTCTCAACCAAATATTACCCAATTATCCACATTGAAATGACGTGTTATTCCCAGTTGGAGGAAATATGCACAGACACCTGTGCGAGCAATGAATCTCTCTTGTGCGCGTCTTCCACTGAAGAGTATGCTGGTGGAGTACAGTACACGAGGGAGACTTGTGACCGCAAAGCCAGATAACGTGTAGGAGTTTAAGGATCAGATAAAATTCTGTCAAGTAGATAAAGGTAGTAGATAGATGGGTTACCTCAGTTGACTACTCATAGCTGATTTGTGTTGAAAACCAAGGTGTATGTACATTGATACTGCACTGTGAATTTAAAAGCACATCTTTTGCCAATTTGCATTACAGGATCCTAGGCATTTGACGTTAGTTCCTAAAAATATATTTTATGACTGAAGTTTCTTCTAGGATATGTGAACTTTCAGGTGGCTTAATTACAAACCCATATATGAATAAAAATATGAAATGATGAGACTAGTTTAGCCAAGGAGAAAACACTGAGCTACAGTACATAGGGAGAAAGAAAATACAAGATACTTCCAAGCTAGCCATGATTGGCTGAGCTTATGGAGGGGCTGGACATGCCAAGAGATGAGTCCTGCTTGGTCTGTCTGTAACAGAATGCGGCTTCCCTGGTCAGTCAGGTTTGAAATTATTGTCACTCTTGATAATGATAAGATTAAGACTACAAAATAAATAACACAATTACTGAGCTAAATTGTATGCTATTGCTTAGAGATAATGATTAAAAAAAAATAAGTAATACTTTTTTCTCAGAAAGATAGGAGTCAAATATTGGCACCAGTGTCACGGCCGTTAAAAGAAGAGGACCAAGTGCAGGGTGGTGAGCGTACATTTTCTCTTTCTTTGGAAAATAGATGCCGAACAAAACAATAAACACTTCAAAAACAAACCGTGAAGCTAAAGGCTATGTGCCATAAACAAAGTCAACGTCCCACAAAGACAGGTGGGAAAAGGGGCTACCTAAGTATGGTTCTCAACCCTACCAAAACATAGAAATTCAAATAATAGAGTATAGAATACCCACCCCAACTCACACCCTGACCAAACCAAAATAGGCTATAAAAATAATCTTTATGGAACAAAATGAACATTTGCTGTCTAACTGGGAGTCTCGTGAGTGAAAACATCCGAAGCTCATCAAAGGTAAACGATTTAATTTGATTGCTTTTCTGATTTTCGTGACCAAGTTACCTGCTGCTAGCTGGACATAATGCTATGCTAGGCTATCGATAAACTTACACAAATGCTTGTCTTGCTTTGGCTGTAAAGCATAATTTCAAAATCTGAGATGACAGGGTGATTAACAAAAGGCTAAGCTGTGTTTCACTATATTTCCCTTGTGATTTCATGAACATGAATATTTTCTAGTAAGATTTTTTGTCCATTGCGTTATGCTAATTAGTGTCAGTTGATGACTATTCTCCCGGATCTCCCAGGAGGGGTAGTTCTAAGAGGTTATTAAACAGAAAATTATGTCTCCTAGGCCAATTCTCGGGGTGCTATACGTGTCTTGTCACGAATCCAATGATAAAAGCATCGAGGAAGTTTTGGGTGAGGCCCCTGAATGTTTTAATGGAGTTTTGGGTACGAGTGAGGGACATATGTCTCACATATTCCAACCTGAGGATTCTACGGTTAAGGTATTCACAGACAGCGGCCCCAAACCCCTTTATCATGCAAAACCCCGGGAGTTTTTCTCCTGCGCTGCAGATGAGAGAATGGCTTAAGATAAGGCTGGTGCTCTGTCAAATTGAACAGGCCCTGAGTGGAAGAACTGGTGTGCGGCCACAGTGATCTGAAGGCCCTAAGAATCGCTTCAATGGCGTATAACCCCGACTCCAAAGGGACATTTTTAGCATGTGATCAATTTGATAGTACAAATGCGACGAAGTCTGTCAGTTCATATGTATTTTCCAAAGCCTGCAAGGATGTAAACTTTTTTAGGCCAGTGTTTAGCTTTAAATGGATTGATTATCCCATATTCATAAACCTGATGAATAAGCTGGACAGTCTTTTACAAAATTGTGAATAATTACGGCGCTGGCCGCGTCTATCCTTAAGACATACCCAGGATCTACATGCCAGACATTTGATCTATCCATGGAGTGAAAATTTACGGAGTCTTGACGGGGCGTGTGTGGGATATCCTGTGAGCAAGAGAGCCTTGACGCGGGTGAATTGGAGACGGATGCTGGTCAGGGCTAACCAGGCCCTTTATCTGTAATAAATGAGTAGTAAAAATGTTTAATTAATTATAACATGTTTTAAACTGTATGTTCTAAAGATTTAGAATTAATGGGGATTAATGCTATATCTCAACCCTTAACGAACGGGAAGCTGTCTTTTCTCATTAAAGGTTAAAGATTAAAGGTTAAACATTTAAGGTTATTAAAAGTTTAGTACTGTCTGGTAATCATGTATAACTGTTGTACAACCACTGTTTATAAATAAAACATCTGTGCATGTTTCAATATTGCGCAGTAAAATTGTTTTGGATTAATTATAAGATATTTTAAAAAGGCCTGTACTAAATATTATGTATTAAATAAACGGTTTTAAAGGAGCTATCTCACCGTTTAACTTCTTGATGCACCCATCCCGTTAGCGGGATCATTTTCGTCAACATCCGCTGAATTGCAGAGCGCTAAATTAAAATTAAATTACTAAAAATATTTATTTTTCATGAAATCACAAGTGCAATATTGCAAAACACAGCTCAGCTTGTTGTTAATCCACCTGGCGAGTCAGATTTCAAAAAAGCTTTTTGGCGAAAGCATACCAAGCGTTTATGTTAGGACATCTCTCAGTAGACAAAACATTACAAACAGCTAGCAGCCAAGTAGATTGGTCACGAAAATCAGAAAAGCAATAAAAATGAATCGCTTACCTTTGATGAACTTCGGACGTTTGCACTCACGAGACTCCCAGTTACACAATAAATGTTCCTTTTGTTCCATAAAGATTATTTTATATCCAAAATACCTCCATTTGTTTGGCGCGTTATGTTCAGAAATCCACAGGCTCGAGCGGTCACGACCAGGCAGAAGAAAATTCAAAATAGTATTCGTAAAGTTCGTAGAAACATGTCAAATGTTTTTATAATCAATCCTCAGGTGGTTTTTACAATATATAATCGATAATATTTCAACCGGGACTGTAGCTTTTTCAATAGGAGAGAGAGAAAATGTCTGCTCCAAGCTGTTGCGCATGCAAAACGCTGCTGTCACCCAGCCATAAAATGACGTGATGTGATCTTTCTCGCTCATTTTTCAAAATAAAAGCCTGAAACTATGTCTAAAGACTGTTCACACCATGGGGAAGCCATAGGAAAATGAATGTTATACTTACATACACTATTTTAACAGTTCTGGAGACTTTAGAGTGTTTTCTATCCAAATCTACCAGTTATATGCATATCATATCTTCTGGGCCCGAGTAGCAGGCCGTTAAATTTGGGCATGCTTTTCATCCAAAATTCCGAATGCTGCCCCCTACCCTAGAGAGGTTAATCGCAGGCCCATCCAATAGTGGTAAAACTTGTTTTGTAAAAAGTATTTTAGAGAATTCTGAACATGTGTTATCTCAAAAGCCTAATAATATTGTGTGGTGTTATTCCTGTTATCAAACTTTGTATGATTAATTGTTGAAGAAAATACAAATACAGTTTGTTGAAGGAATACCTGAATCCCTGTCTGATGATGAACTTCTCCCTCCTCATAAAGACAATCTGCTGGATTTGGACAATATGCTATTTGCAGGTAGCGAACATCCCGAAATTGCACAAGCTTTTACCCAATATACTCATCATAGAAACCTGTCTGTGCTTTACTTGTTGCAGAATGTGTTTCACCAAGGTAAAAATAGTCCATTAGTTTGAACGCCAATTACATGGTTTTGTTCAAAAACCCTAGAGACAAACTACAAATTAACACTCTAGCTCAGCAGATGTACCCGGGAAGGAAATCCTACTTCATGGAGAGCTATGAGGATGCTACCAAAGCACCATTTTCATATTTAAGCGTGGATTTAAAAGCAAATACTCCAGAACACCTGAGGCTACGAACCGGTCTGTTCCCGTGGGAGTGGCCGGCTGCGTACATTCCTAAAAAGTAACCGGTATGTCTCTGCGATTAAAAAGAAACCTGCCCCTCTTGAGAAACCTAGTTGGGGCTACAGCTAAAGAACAGAAGGCCATCTTGGGTCACTGTTCTTTCAGATCTCATATTATCCCTATATGAGATTGCTTTGAATCTTCTCAAAGGATGCATTCCACTGACCCTAACCCAATTGAAAAAATTAAAGAGACAAAAGACAGTGATCAAACTCCTTGCCAATAAAAGGGCCAGTCTTCAAAAGAAAAGACATAGCATACAACAGTCTGGGGGTTCTTCTAAACTTCTTCTTCTTTTTCTTCAACCTTTACTAAGTATAGCCATGCCCTTCATCACCAGCCTTATTGCTGCCAGACGTGGGGGTTGAACACAGAGTGTGATGGCCAATAAAATGTATTTGGTGCCTCAACAAGAGTTGGATAGACTTAAAAAAAACAAATGCAGGGTCCTGAAAATATCCGTCAAACAGCGGAAAATGATTTGGATATGGCCATGAAGGATATTTTGAACCAAAAAGGATTTAACCCCTATGATAAGGTCCAAAATACACAAACCTATTGCAAAGGTATTTGGCCTTGGTAAAACAAGGTGAGAGAGAGAGAGACCAACCATTTAACGCTTTCCCTACCGGACCCTTTAAAAGATGACGAGCCTAGCGAGAGCCAAGCCCCTGTAATGCCTGTACCTGCGATCTTACTGGCTGAAGATCAAATGCCTGTTGAAGATAAAGTTATGCATGACATTTTGACACATGTTCCGGCACGTAACAGGAAAAATGTTAGATACATTATGAACAAGATAAAAGACTCAAAGGGGACCGCTACTTGGAATGACAAAGGAGAATTTATCCTTCAGGGCTCTGTTGTCAGGGGTTCACATATGCTTGACTTGCTTAAAAGAACCACGGCTGCCCACAAGGTTGCTGATGACAGAAGACCTCCAGGGTGGCGGCAGTTTCTTAAGGCCCTGGCAATCCTCAACATTTCCATCTCGGTGGTACCCAACTATAAGCTCGTCAACAGATTCAAGCTTTAAAACAAAAACCTTCAAAGAGCTACAGCACCCCTAAAGATGCCCCAACAACCCCTCCCCCTATGAAAGGGATGATGATAACTCATTTACCCCCCTGAACGTCTCCGGACCTTTTCCTAATCCCGATCTCTCAGGGTGGTTAGACTTTTGAATGACTTTTGATTAAATTCAATACATTTTATTTGAAAAATTAAGCAATGTAACATTTGTGGCATTCTTGAAACATTTGACGTGAGCATACGCCTTGATTACACGTGTTAAAGCACACATATTTTAACACTTTTGATATTTTCTAACAAAACAAGCTACAACATTATCATTACTTCTTAAATCATCATTATAAAGAGACATAACATCTTCAAAAGAAACTCACCGGGCTCTTTGGCATAGGTAGAATACACAGTGGTGACCGCATGTAGTGGAAAGGTTATCTTGCACTTGTTTGATGCTGTAGTATTTCTTTGATCCATTTTCTTTAATAGATTTGGGGAAATGTGAAAAACCGGGGGGAAAGCCATAGGAATCCCAAAAATATTAGATTTTTCTTCCTCCTTCGTCTTCTAATGTCACAGCTAGCCAATGTTCATCCGGCATGTGTTTACGATGGGTATTGACAATAAACATGGCCGGCCGCTCCGGCCGCAATAGGGAATTCATCACAAGCCAACACTCCACAAAATTGTTTTCCAATCAATCGGCTCATGAGCCCTTCCAACTCTAGGGTATTCATGTCTTTGCTCAACAATCCTTAATAATAATCCACTAAGACCTGTCTTTGGGTATTCACTTCCAAGATTGAATCAGAGCATGCATAAACAATCATGCTAACGGTACAGGCGGTACAGGCTATTCTCGCACAGATATGTTATTAAATTAGGGTTGGAAAGCCTTAGCAGGGACCTGACATCCATCCTGACAGAGAGCTACATACTCTGCATTGAAGTGTTGAAAATGAAATGGGTTTTTATGTAAGCTGCCAGTATTAGAGGCGTGATCAACCAAACCTATAACAATATATCGGGGTAAAGGGCCTAGAAAAATGTTTTCTTGACTGCAGATTCTACTGCCCACAGGTATGCTAAAGGTTTTCATGGTAATTCTTTGGAGAGGGTAAAGGGCATTTCCTTTCATCAAAGCCTGTGAGTGACCCAGACGAACTGCCGAAGACAGACACTTTTTTAATAAAAAGCGTTGCCCCCAACACTTTTAAACTAAATTCCCCATCCTGTGCAGACATCAGGCAAAACCCATCCTTGGCCCTGTTTAATTTTATTCTTAAATCAACCGAATTTGAGAAGAGAGTGTTTTAAGAGTAAATGTTCTGGAAAGAAAATGTCAGAGTGTATAGGCCCTAGCAAGCGCGTGCCTCCTGTCCTTTGTTTGCACCGGTGGAAGGGTCTGTCGATTCCATAGAGACTCCTGCAGTATCCTTGCTAAACAGCCTGGGCGCTGAATTGTGTCTTGAGAGTGTCTTTGGAGTAATTGAGTAAACACTCCATGATGGCCCTATAAGGGTATGTTGCACTGCTTTGACTGATTTGGCGTTCACCCAAAGTCACATCCACTTGGGAGAAGGTGGTGGCCACTGGGTAATTAATGAGACTCACTTTGGCATCGTCTGCAATATTAGCACCATCTCTTTTGGTCACTTTTAGACATAAATGCACCATAAATGCACCAATGCACATAAATGCACATAAATGTTGAGGTCCCGATAGTTGTCACCGTGGCCTGGTATGAAAAATTCTATAGGACCGTTGTCTGTTATGGCCGAGAGTGTGGCTCTCTCCACATAACTGGACCTCTCTATTGAATGTTGGGTTAAGGGGGTCGTGAAAAGATCGAGCTCTGTCTTTATAGCTTCAGAGGACATGCGGTGTAAAAGAGCCATGTTGCTTGTTCTTTTAGAAAATACTTCTTCGTATTCTTTTTGTCATTTTTGGTCCAGACCTCATCACTTTACCACGTCTTTGACTTACTGAGTTTCTTTTAACTGTTAACCTCTTTTTAGGTTTTTAGGGGCAAGCCTGCGCCTTATACCCGGAGGTCTCTTTTTCGGTCATTGAGACAACATCATAAGCCCCAAGCCTTCTTGATGCTCGGCATCTGGTCCATAAACCTTTTAATTTATTTGTATTATGTTTACAAAAATATATAATACTAATATTATATATGTAGAAAGGTTTTGGTGGGTCTAAAGTGGAGTTTTACAATCGTTTTACCATAAGTAAATTAGATGTTTTCGTTCTGATCCTTTTTAAGATCAACCAGAATGTTTTCAATATATTTCTTGCTTACAGGTACGTCGTAGGTGACAGTGACTATATCGCCATCCTTTCCATCTATATGAACTGTTCTCAGGAGGGGCACACAACTGTCTCCTACCCTTTGATAGGATATGATGTCGGTATACACAAATATGTTGTAAAATCCTGCATGTATATCCGCAGGGAATGGGAGTAATTTATCTTTCACATACGTCCATTTGTTGGGACCCATCCCCAACATGTAGGCTAAATTACCACTGGTCTTTATACCCCCATCAGCATCCCCTGAGATTTGTACACGTTTATGTATAGGATTGTAGATCAGGAGTATTTCCATATTGTTCAGGGTTAGGAGTTCATTCAACTCTGAGACGATCCTGTTGACGGTTCTACAGAATCCTTTTTTAAGTTCCCCTGAATCCCTTAATAAGTTTTGCAGGTTCCGATATCCTTTTGCAATAAAAATCACGGTCCTTATCCTTGATATTATACCAACTATGGGGGTATGTAATCTCGCTGAGACCTACTTCCCAGGCCTCTGATAACTATAGGCTTTGGAAAATTGGTTGTATAATTCGAACTCTGATTATTACGATATATATGTGCAGACGAATTACTGGGGAGAGTCAGGTAAAAGCTGCTGTGTCCATGATGCACTCCTGTGTACACGCGAATGATGATGTATTTATCATGGTTTAAGTTAACCCCCGATGCCTCCATCACATCGTGCTCTAATACCCAACTGTTGAACTTTTGGGGACAGTTTTTCCAGCGGAGCAGCACCCATTTTTAGCCTTTTCTCTCTTTTGATCTAGAATCTCCTCCACGTGAAAGACTTTGTCTTTACCCAACTGTACCTTCTGTAATTCCTTCTCATATAAAGATCCCTCTATAAGCTCTCCGTCATAATCTTTTAACTTGTAGACAGGGGGTATGCGCGGTAGACATTTGGTAATGGTGAACACCTCATCGCTTTAACCTTGCTCATATTTTTTGTCGAAAACACCCCTCAACTGGGATATACGCACCAAGTCCCCCACTATGAATTTAAAATCTATTTTTTTTCTTACGGCGAAGGGGGAACAAACCATACAGATTTTTAAAGACTTGAAAAGTGTTTTCAGAAGAGACCTCGGAGGGCTTCATCCGTATACTATTATTGTAGCTGTTTTTGTACCCCTTTACTAAAGCTTGAACTATATAGATATATCTATGCGTGTTGTGAGCTGTAAAATATCGCCACATCCGCTCCTTCAGAGTTCTGCAAGTGTTCAACAACTGAAGCTTTCAAATACGAGCCTGTAGCAAAATGTACTATATTGTGCTTCTTCATGAGTTTCTGAAAAGTATTATTAAAAAATTATTTTCCGCGATCAGTCTGCACTTTCTTGGGGGCTCCTCCTTCCTTCAAGGTAGAGTCAAAGGCCTGGGTCACCTCTGTCCCGCTCTTATTTTTTAAGACCCGTACAAATGCTATTTTAGAGAAAATATCTATAACTGTTAGCATGTAGCGATTTCCATCATTTTTATCTGCAAGGGCGTGCATGTCACATAGATCCGCCGAAATTGTGACAAGGACTGAGTAGATAAACTATATTTCTTGGAAATTGTTTCCGTAGATGTTTATGTAGAGTATGATCATCCTGCTCGGCTAACCACTCATTCACTTTAGCAGCGCTTAACCAGCTACCTGTTTCTTCGGCTATAGCTCTCTGTAAAGCTCCTTACCCCCATAAGACCCAGGGTTAGAGGGGTTATAATAAATGTTTTTCAACATCTGCTCGGCAATCCTTCTTGCCTCTCTGAGGTACAATAACGTTAATGAGCCACTTTCAAATAACGACAACATTTCATTTTCATTTAGAATTTTTGCAAACATCAAGTATTACGTATAAAGACAATTCAGGATTCGTTGCAGGATACTTGTCCCCGTTTTCTCAACGATCCCAGCATGCAACACCCTGTATATTTGGTTTAGATTTACAGGCTTTTGTCGCTGAATTTTTAAAACACACACATCTGCTATATACAGTGGGGAGAACAAGTATTTGATACACTGCCGATTTTGCAGGTTTTCCTACTTACAAAGCATGTAGAGGTCTGTAATTGTTTTATCATAGGTACACTTCAACTGTGAGAGACGGAATCTAAAACAAAATAACAGAAAATTACATTGTATGATTTTTAAGAAATTCATTTGCATTTTATTGCATGACATAAGTTTTTGATTACTTACCAACCAGTAAGAATTTCGGCTCTCACAGACCTGTTAGATTTTCTTTAAGAAGCCCTCCTGTTCTCCACTCATTACCTGTATTAACTGCACCTATTTGAACTCGTTACCTGTATGAAAGACACCTGTCCACACACACACACAATCAAACAGACTCCAAACTCCCCACAATGGCCAAGATCAGAGAGCTGTGTAAGGACATCAGGGCTAAATTGTAGACCTGCACAAGGCTGGGATGGGCTACAGGACAATAGGCAAGCAGCTTGGTGAGAAGGCAACAACTGTTGGCGTAATTATTAGAAAATGGAAGAAGTTCAAGATGACGGTCAATCACCCTCAGTCTGGGGCTCCATGCAAGATCTCACCTCGTGGGGCATGAATGAACATGAGGAAGGTGAGGTATCAGCCCAGAACTACACGACAGGACCTGGTCAATGACCTGAAGAGAGCTGGGACCACAGTCTCAAAGAAAACCATTAGTAACAAACTACGCCGTCATGGATTAAAATCCTGCAGTGCACGCAAGGTCCCCCTGCTCAAGCCAGCGCATGTCCAGGCCCTGCTGAAGTTTGCCAATGACCAGCTGGATGATCCAGAGGAGGAATGTGAGAAGGTTGTGTGGTCTGATGAGACAAAAATACAGCTTTTTGGTCTGAACTCCACTCACTGTGTTTGGAGGAAGAAGAAGGATGAGTACAACCCCAAGAGCACCATCCCAACCGTGAAGCATGGAGGTGGAAACATCATTCTTTGGGAATGCTTTTCTGCAAAGGGGACAGGACGACTGCACTGTATTGAGGGGAGGATAGATGGGGCCATGTATCGCGAGATCTTGGCCAACAACCTCCTTCCCTCAGTAAGAGCATTGAAGATGGGTTGTGGCTGGGTCTTCCAGCATGACAACGACCCGAAACACACAGCCAGGGCAACTAAGGAGTGGCTCCGTAAGAAGCATCTTAAGGTCCTGGAGTGGCCTAGCCAGTCTCCAGACCTGAACCCAAAAGAAAATCTTTGGAGGGAGCTGAAAGTCCGTATTGCCCAGCGACAGCCACGAAACCTGAAGGATCTGGAGAAGGTATGGAGGAGTGGGCCAAAATCCCTGCTGCAGATCCCTGGATCTTCAGAGATTGCAACCCCTCTTTCCCCACAAAAAGTTCTACGTTCATTCCACGTGGACCTATTGACCCAGCTGTGGTTACGTAGTACAAATCAAATTGTATTGGTCACATACAATTGTTTTTGTAGACGCACGGCAAGTGCAGGGAGCTGGAACAGGCCACACTGGGTTGTGCTGGCGAACTGGGGATACCGTGCGTAGAGCTGGCGCAGGATATCCTGGACCGAAGAGACGCACCGGAGGCCATGAGCGCTGAGCCGGCACAATCCGTCCTGGCTGAATGCCCACTTTAGCACGGCAACTGCGGGGAGTTTGCACAGAACGCACCGGGCTGTGGATGCACTCTGAAGGCATGGTGCGCAGAACCGGAAAACACGATGCTTGACCGATCACTTGCTCCCCACGGTAAGCACGAGGAGTTGGCTCAGGTCTGAACCCTGACTCCACCAATATCCCAGTGTGCCCCCCTCCCCAATTTTTTTTCGGGCTGCCTCTCGTGCTTGCTTCGTTGAGCTATCTCCTCGTATCGTCGCCGTTCCGCTTTCGCCGCCTCTATCTCCTCCTTCGGACGGCGATACTCCCCGGCCCTTGTCCAGGGTCCTGCTCCATCCAGGATTTCCTCCCAGGTCCAGTCCTCCTGACCAGGCTGCTTGGTCCGTTGGTGGTGGGATCTTCTGTTTCGGCTCTCGTTGGGAGAAGGAGACCAAGGCGCAGCGTGGTAGGTGTACATTTTCTTTAATTTTAAATGTTCCACCAAAACAATAAACAACGACCATGAAACTAGGTGTGCAACACATGCAACACAAAAAGACAAGGTGGGAAAAAGGGCTGCCTAAGTATGATCCCCAATCAGAGACAACGATAGACAGCTGCCTCTGATTGGGAACCATACTCGGCCAACAAAGAAATATAAACATAGATTTCCCACTCTAGTCACACCCTGGCCTACCAAATAGAGAATTTAAAGGATCTATAAGGTCAGGGCATGACAGTTTGTCCGGTTAAGGTAATTTCTGTAAATACATTCAAAATATAGAACACAAATTATTTCAGTCTTTTACTGTTCTCATTGTCGAAGTGGACACATTGTTCGCAGACCGCGAAACCTAGGCTATGCTTGTGAGGAACGAGTTTTGGTTCATTTCAATCCATTTACAAGTTGTCAATTTATGCTCCTGTCCATGTTGATTAAGAACGCGCACCTGGTTATGAATAGGGGTCAAGTGGTCTGAATACTTTCTGAATGCATTGTAGGGTGATTTATGCTGCGAACCACATGCTTTTATTAGCCTACCAGATGCTTTTATTAGCCTACCAGAATCGCCAGGGGACTGTGGTGATGCATCTTGCACTGAGATGCAGTGCATTAGACCACTGTGCCACTCGAAAGCCCAATTAAAAGGTTTTACTTGTTTTAGCCTACTGTTCACAATAACAGGAAAAAATACATGTAATTACCTAAATAAAACGAAGAGATGGTAAACTGATGACACTTCATTTCATTTTCGTAGTTTTGGCTGTTTGCTAAAACATAGTGAAGCTATCCAATTTTTTATAGCACCGATGATGACCACAACCTTTTAATTTGATGATAAGGCAAAGAATAAATGTTTTATTTGAATGCATCTTCATGAACTTCTTATGGTATGGGGGATGCTTGTGTCCCACTCTGCCAAAAGCCAGGGAAAATGCAGCGCGGCAAATTCAAATAAATGATATAAAAATCTAACTTTCCTTAAATCACACATGTAAGATACTCAATTAAAGCTACACTTGTTGTGAATCCAGCCAACATGTCAGATTTTAAAAAGGCTTTTTGGCGAAAGCATATGAAGCTATTATCTGATGATAGCACAACAGTAAACAAAGAGGGTAGCATATTTCAATCCTGCAGGCGCTACACAAAAACGCAGAAATAAAATATAAAACATGCCTTACCTTTGACTAGCTTCTTTTGTTGGCGCTCCAATATGTCCCATAAACATCACAATTGCTCCTTTTGTTCGATTAATTCCGTCCATATATATCCAAAATGTCCATTTATTTGGCGTGTTTGATCCAGAAAAAAGCAGCTTCCAAAATATTTCAAAAGTTGCCTGTAAACTTTGCCAAAACATTTCAAACTACTTTTGTAATAATCGATCAAATTGAAGATGGGTCTATCTGTGTTCAATACAGGAAGACAACAAACCAAGCTACTTTTGGCCGTACTTCTTCATTGCACAAATTAATAACCTCAACCAAGTTCCAAAGACTGGTGACATCCAGTGGAAGCGGTAGGAACAGAGACAGAGACCTCAAAAAAAGAATTCTGAACGGTTAGTCCTCGGGGTTTTGCCTGCTACATAAGTTCTGTTATACTCACAGACATGATGCAAACAGTGTTAGAAACTTCAGAGTGTTTGCTATCCAAATCTACTAATACTATGCATATCTTATATTCTTGGCATGAGTAGCAGGAAGTTGAAATTGGGCATGCTATTTATCCAAAAGTGAAAATGCTGTCCCCTATACCTTAAGAAGTTTTAAGGAGCTCCAGAGGGAAAACCGTGCATAATAGATGGTTTTGGTGAACTGTCTGCAAAATATATCCTGTCTTGTCAGGGACCAACTTGCTGTGGCACTTTTATAGCCTCATGCAGTAGTAGCAATATAAATAATAAATTACTACCTTACTATTATGCGTAGGCTGACACAGACCGATTAGGCTATTTCAAACACTTCAAGCTACCAGGACTCAAAAACCACCTTCTGGGCAAAAAATGGCTGAGATGCACACAAATCATTTTGACAATAATGTTGTGTGGAGTCATTTTCATTAGCGGGAAGAAGTTTAACTAATGTCTAATTGTGGGGTATTTGGTAAACAAAACTGTCACAACACATAGGGGTATATTTATCAATCAGAGCATTTGAAGCCAAGCAAAGATCTTCATTCCTTCTGCCAAACCTGGTCTGATATCGCAAAGATTTGTCCTGTCCCTTTGGGCATTTAGATAATTCAACTGTATTTTAGGGACTGCAGGTTACTGACATGGAGCTGTTTTTAAGCACCAATAGTCTGTTCATTACAGCCTAATGCTGTTTTGTGGGGTTTGTACTGAGTCTCTTAATTAAAAAACAAAAATACATTTGACAGCCTATGTAATGGCTAACTAAAACATCCGTTAATACATTTGAAGTTCCTCAAAATGGAAACTATATATCCTAATGTTATATAGTAGAATATAAACTAGAGATAGGCTATTGTAGGTGGGGTAGGCTAAATCATTACAACTGAATAGACCTAATTAAAACAATAGTGATAAAGGAAACAAAACACGCTTGGCAGAGCATGTCCAGAGCTTGTGGCTGAGGAGTACCAGAGCAAAATTGCAGTGGGAGAGAAGGCCAACCACATTTTTTTGACGCTCCGCTGTCCTCTCCAAACTCAACCACTTACGTGCTCTGGCATTCAAAAGCAGCCCTGTTTTAGGCTATAAAGGAAGTGTCAATTAATAATCATATCAATGGATGGAATCAGTGAATGAATGGCTGCAGCAACTACTAAACGGTCTGACAAGCTGCATAACAAATGATGCCTCGTTCTACAAAAGAACAGTTCAGTCGTTCAAACGAGACACAAAAATATCTCTTTTGAAATATGTAGTAAGTCATTCAAACAAGATACTAAGGTGTTCGAATTAGATCCTAAGTCTTTCAAACGAGATAATAAGTCATTTGAAAAACTTAATTGTTTGTTCATGTCATCCAACAAATGTAAACGCCTGGAGTTGGTAAATGGCATTGGCACTTGGATTGGAACCCCACCTAAGGTCATGCTTTTGGTCATGCACACCTGCATTGGGATTTGCATCGAAAGAAAGTTATCTTCCAGCAAAACAAGAATTCCAAATAAAGTATTAATGGACCTTAAAATGAATGTTTTGCTGTGGCCATCTCAATCTCTGGACTTGAACCCCTTTGAAAACATGTGGTTTGAATTGTAGGGGTCAGTCCATAAGCACAGACGAAGGATATCAAGGATCTTGAAAGATTCTGTACGGAGGAATGGTCTAAGATCCCAATGTGTTCTCCAATCTCATGAAACAATATAGAAAAAGGCTCAGAGACATTATTATCCTCGTAAGGTGAGGTATTGAAGACACTGGTGCCAATATTTGAATCTTTCTGAGAGAAAAAAATGACTTGTTAAACAAAATCCTTATCTCTGAGCAATAGCATACACTTTAGCTCAGTAATTGTATTATTTATTTCGTACAGTCTTTTTTTCTTATCATTATCAAGAGTGACAATAATTTCAAACCTGAAGCCGCATTCTGTTACAGACCTGTTACAGAAGCCTGTGACATGACAGACCAATCCGGACTCATCTCTCGTCATGTCCAGCCCCTCCATAAGCTCAGCCAATCATGGCTAGCCTGGAATGATCCCATCTTTCTCCCTAATATAGCTCAGTACCTTGGCTAACCTTTTTCACATTTGTATTTATTTATTAAGATCACATATGAGTTTGTTATTAAGGGAAATTAAAATGCACATATTCAAGAAGACATTTCAACCACACAAAAAATGTAATCTTTAGGAACTAGGGTCAAACGCCTAGGATCCTGTAACCAATCACAAATTGGCTAATTTTCAGGTGCCGCATTAAAATTGAAAACACATTTTCAATCAAAGATCTGCGTTCAAATTCACAGTGAAGTGTACACCTTGCTTTTCAACACAAGTAAGCTATGAGTATTCATCTGAGGTGACCCATCTATTTCCTGCCTTTACATGCCAATCAACGACATTAGTACTTTATCTGGTCCTTGATCTCCTGAGCGTCATCTGTCTTTGTGGTCACGAGTCTCCCTCATGTGTACTGTACTCCACCAGCATACTCTTCAGTGTAACACGCGCACAACAGAGATTCATGGCTCGCACAGGTGTCTCTTCATGTGTTCTCTCACTGGGCACACAGTGGTGGTCGGTGCCGTTTAAGATGAAGATGGACAAAAATGTTTTTAAGAGCAAGGCCTTAGTACTATTACAGCATATTGGATAACTGTCATTTATATTCCATTCACCCAGTTCAATGTAACATCGATAGGTTTAGGCTATTACATGATGCTAGAATGTTCCCTATACCCATCATGAGGTTGCCACAACCTAGCCTAGGAATAAAAGTTGACAACGTAGGTGCACAGGTCGATAGACATTAGAGCATTTAAGGTGACAGACAGTTGCACACTCTTGCCTGCATCTAGCTGATCTAGGTTGTAATCATTAGTCCTGATGTTGCAAACGAGAGTTTCTATTAGACAAATTTAGGTATGTTAATCCCCGTTTAGGTCAATTTGCTTCAGTTTAAGAAAAGTTTTTCAACAGAATCGGCAGAACGAATACACCCCTGATTACACACAAAAACAGAATTAACAGCTACATATAAACCGCATGATCATTTTGCTCATTGTATATATACTGAACAAGAATATCAATGCAACATGCAACAATTTCAACGATTTTACTGAGTTACAGTTCATATGAATATAAATAAATGCATTAGGCCCAAATCGATTGATTTCACATGATGGGTAGGGACAAAGCCACTGGTGGGCCTAGGAGAGCACAGGCCCATCCACTTGGGAGCCAGGCCCATCCATTAGGGAGCCAGGCCCAGCTAATCAGAATTTATGTATGTTATTAAGGACTTTATAACAGACATAAATACTCCTCAGTTTCAACAGCTGTCTGGGAGGATGGTGTCAGATGAACCTGCTGCTGAAGAAGCTGGATGTTGAGGTCCTGGGCTGGCGTGGTTACACTTGGTCTGCGGTTTTCATACTGGTTGGACGTACAGCCAAATTCTCTAAAAAGACTTTGGAGGCGGCTTATACTCAAGAAATTAACATTCAATTCTCTGTCAACAGCTTTGGTGGACATTCCTGCAGTCTGCATGTCAATTGCACACTCCCTAAGTACTTGAGGAATTTGTGGCATGTCGTTGTGTGACAAAACTGCAAAACTGCCTTTTATTGTCCTCAGCACAAGATGCACCTGTGTAATGATTATGCTGTGTAATCAGCTTCTTGAAGTGCCACACCTGTCGGGTGGCTGGATTATCTTGGTAAAGGAGAAATGCTCACTAACAGGGATGTAACAGATTTGTGAATGAAATTGGAGAGAAATAAGCTTTATGTTCGTTTAGAACATTTCTGGGATCTTTTATTTCAGCTCACGAAACATGGGACAAACACTTAACATGTTGCAATCATATTTTTGTTCAAGATTTAATTTCTTCTCGCATCTATGCACTCCTCCTCTCACCTTTTATCTTTTCTTGTGGACTTCAATGAACAACTAACCATCTGTCTGTGACCAAGTGAAAAATCCTATCCAAGCCAAACTTTCATACCATAACCGCTAACCGCAACACACAGCCTACATAGTTTTCACCATATTAAAATCATAATCAACATAGCTACTATAACTACCTTGTTAGGAAACCCGCTACAATCATGTAGTACAGTGTACAGCAACCAGTTTAGCAATTACACCGGCTCTCATCGGTGGCAATAAATTAATTAATCCAAAAGCTTACCTTGACTTGGAAGAGTTACATGGTTTGATAGCCATAGCCAGCAAGCTAACATAGCATCCCTCTGTTTGAACCGGGTGTTTGAGTAGGCTAAACTAGCTAGCTGCAATTGCTAGCTAACTAACAAAATGAATGTTTAAAAAAAGTTATTTGAAATATAGCTCTCTCTCTCTCTCGCTCTCTCTAGCTTCTCCTTCATTATGGAAGAAATTCATTTGTTGAACTGTTCAGCTATTGTCTTTCTCTTTGAGTCAACTACTCAACACAGTTCATGCACTTAAGTGATTGCTAGATGTAGCTTATGCTTTCAGTACTAGATTCATTCTCTGATCCTTTGATCGGGTGGACAACATGTCAATTCATGCTGCAAGAGCGCCGATATGTTGGAGGACATCCTCCGCAAGTTGTCATAATTACTATGTAAGTCTAAGGAAGTGGGTGAGAACCATGAGCCTCCTAGGTTTTGTATTGAAGTCAATGTACACAGAGGGGGACTGAAGCTAGCTGTCCTCCTGCTACACAATGGTGCTGTAACGGCTCTCTTCTATCTCCTCCTCTGACGAAGAGGTAGAACAAGGATCGGACCAAAATGCAGCGTGATGATGATTCATGATATATTTTAATGAAGGAAAACCGAAACAGCCCTATCTGGTGCAATACAAAACACTAAGACAGGAACAATCACCCACAAACACACAGTGAAACCCAGGCTACCTAAATATGGTTCCCAATCAGAGACAACGAGAATCACCTGACTCTGATTGAGAACCTCAGGCAGCCATAGACTATGCTAGGGGAGGGTCCGGGTGGGCGTCTGTCCACGGTGGCGGCTCCGGCTCGGGACGTGGACCCCACTCCAACCAAGTCTTAATTCCCCTGTAACACGTCCTATGATTGGCGACCCTCGCCGCCGACCTAGGCCTAATAACCCTCACCAAGGACCCCACTGGACTGAGGGGCAGCTCGGGACTGAGGTAGAAGCTCGGCACTGAGGGGAAGCTCGGGACTGAGGGGAAGCTCGGGACTGAGGGGAAGCTCGGGACTGAGGGGAAGCTCGGGACTGAGGGGAAGCTCGGGACTGAGGGGAAGCTCGGGACTGAGGGGCAGCTCAGCATAGAGGGGAAGCTCAGCATAGAGGGGAAGCTCAGCATAGAGGGGAAGCTCAGCACTGAGAGGAAGCCCAGTACTGAGAGGAAACTCAGGCAGGTAGTAGGCTCTGGCAGATCCTGGCTAGCTGGTGGTTCTGGCAGATCCTGGCTGACTGGTGGATCCTGGCTGACTGGCGGATCTGGAAGATCATGGCTGACTGGCGGATCCTGGCTGACTGGCGGATCTGGAAGATCCTGGCTGACTGGTGGATCCTGGCTGACTGGCGGATCTGGCTGCTCCATGCAGACTGGCAGCTCTGGCTGCTCCATGCAGACTGGCGGCTCTGGCTGCTCCATGCAGACTGGCGGCTCTGGCTGCTCCATGCAGACTGGCGGCTCTGGCTGCTCCATGCAGACTGGCGGCTCTGGCTGCTCCATGCAGACTGGTGGCTCTGGCTGCTCCATGCAGACTGGCGGCTCTGGCTGCTCCACGCTGACTGGCGGCTCTGGCTGCTCCATGTAGGCTGGCGGCTCTGGCTGCTCCATGCAGACTGGCAGCTCTGGCTGCTCCATGCAGACTGGCAGCTCTGGCTGCTCCATGCAGACTGGCAGTTCTGGCTGCTCCATGCAGACTGGCAGCTCTGGCTGCTCCATGCAGGCTGGCAGCTCTGGCTGCTCCATGCAGGTTGGCAGTTCTGGCTGCTCCATGCAGGCTGGCAGCTCAGGCTGCTCCATGCAGACTGGCAGCTCTGGCTGCTCCATGCAGACTGGCAGCTCAGGCTGCGCTGAACAGGCAGGAGACTCCGGCAGCGCTGGAGAGAAGGAAGGCTCTGGCTGCGCTAAACAGGCGGGAGACTCCGGCAGCGCAGGAGAGGAGAAAGGCTCCGACAGCGCTGAACAGGCGGGAGACTCCGGCAGCGCTGGAGAGGCGAGGCGCACTGTAGGCCTGATGCGTGGTGCTGGCACTGGTGGAACTGGATAGAGAACACGCACAGGAAGCCTGGTGCTGGGAGCTGCCACCGGAGGACTGGTGTGTAGAGGTGGCTCTGAATAGACCGGACCGTGCAGGCGCACTGGAGCTCTTGAGCACCAAGCCTGCCCAACCTTACCTGGCTCGATGCCCACACTAGCCCGGCCAATACGAAGAGCTGGTATGAACCGCACCGGGCTATGCACCTGCACTGGAAACACCGTGCGCTCCATAGCATAACACAGTGCCTGCCCGGTCTCTCTAGCCCCCCGGTAAGCACAGGGAGTTTGCGCAGGTCTCCTACCTGGCATAGCCATACTCCCTGTGACCCCCCCCTCCCCAAGACATTTTTGGGGCCGCCTCTCAGGCTTCCATCCGCGTCGCCGTGCTGCCTCCTCATACCAGCGCCTCTCCGCTTTCGCCGCCTCCAGTTCTTCCTTGGGGCGGCGATATTCTCCAGGCTGAGCCCAGGGTCCTTTACCGTCCAGTTCCTCCTCCCATGTCCATTTCTCCAGGTGGTGCAACCTCTCCCACTGCAGCAGCTGCTGCTCCTGCTGCTGCTGTTGCCTGTTACCACGCCACTTGGTCCGGGTGTGGTGGGTGATTCTGTAACGGCTCTCTTCTATCTCCTCCTCTGACGAAGAGGTAGAACAAGGATTGGACCAAAATGCAGCGTGATGATGATTCATGATATATTTTAATGAAGGAAAACCTATACAACATAAACTACAAAACTAACGAAATGAAATAATGAAAACCGAAACAGCCCTATCTGGTGCAATACAAAACACTAAGACAGGAACAATCACCCACAAACACACAGTGAAACCCAGGCTACCTAAATATGGTTCCCAATCAGAGAAAACGAGAATCACCTGACTCTGATTGAGAACCTCAGGCAGCCATAGACTATGCTAGACACCCCTACTCAGCCACAATCCCAATACCTACTAAAACCCCCAATACCACAACACAACACAAAATAACCCCATGTCACACCCTGGCCTGACCAAATAAATATATAAACACAAAATACTAAGACCAGGGCGTGACAGGTGCTACCCTACAGAATGCCGTTGAGGCTACTGTAGACCATTGCAAAACAGTGTGTTTTAATTATTTGGTGATATTAATATATTTAGTATAGTTTGATCTAAAAAAGCATCATTCTTTTAATGTTTCCATTTTTTTTCTGAACTTCACTGACAATGGTACTCCCCTTCCTCTTCTGAGGAGCCTCCAGTGATGTTGATAATTGGGTAATATTTGGTTGAGACATTGATCAATGGCATTACAATCTACATTCACCTACTCAAATAGACAGCCAAAAGTCAGTTGAATATCCAATGTGTTATCACTATGCTTTCAACTATTTAAAGGAGAACTAAATTCCAATGGAAAAACAATGTCTGATATTTGATTTAGTTGTCACCGAAATGTATATCCCTGAGCTTTCAACCATTTAAAAGCAAAGTTCTAATGGGAATTCCATGTCAGATATTTGGTTTACCTATCAAACAGATTGTGCTTCATCTAATAGCAGAAGCAAATGACTTGGAATGCAGTTGAGATACAATTTAAAAGTCCATGGTGCAAGTGTTCAATGCAATTTCGAGTTTATGCACAGATTATTACAGCAATTGTGAAAATCTCCAAAGACCAGCAACGACCTATGCATGCTATCTTGAACATGACCTTATTGTATGATATAACAAGAAAGTTATAGTTACTGTAACTTCAAAATGTGCCCATGGATATGTAACTCATTTTAAGGTTGTATGTTACATTAGCTTATAAGATAGTCTTAACTGAACAGAAATATAAACACAACATGTAAATTGTTGGTCCCATGTTTCACGAGCTGAAATAAAAGAACCCAGAAATATTCCCATACGCACAAAAAGCTAATCTCTCAAATGTTGTGCACAAATGTGTTTCCACACTTGTTGGTGAGCATGTCTCCTTTGCCAAGATAATCTATCCACCTGACAGGTGTGGCATATGAAGAAGCTGATAAAAAGAATGATCGTTACACAGGTAACCCTTGTGATAGGGACAATAAGAGGTCACTCTAAAATGTGTAGTTTTGTCACACACAACACAATGCCACGGATGTCTCAAGTTCTGATGGAGCGTACAATTGGCGTGCTGACAGGCAGAAATGTCCACCCGAGCTGCTCCCAGAGAATTTAATGTTAATTTCTCTATCATAAGCCGACTCCAATGTCGTTTTAGAGAATTTGGCAGTACCTCCAAAACGCCTCAAAAACGCAGGCCACGTGTGACCACACCAGTCCAGGACCTCCACACCCGGCTTCTTCACCTGCAGGATGTCTGAGACCAGCTAATGAAACTGTGGGTCCTGGACTGACAGTCAGAAACCGTCTCAGGGAAACTCATCTGCGAGCTCCCTGTCCTCACCTGGGTATTGACTTGAATGCAGTTTAGCGTCATAACCGACTTCAGTGGGCAAATGCTCATCTTTGATGGCTACTGGCACGATGGAAACGTGTGCTCTTCCAGTTCCTGCCAAAATCCAGCAACTTCGCACAACCACAATCAATACCCTGATCAACTCTATGCGAAGGAGACGTCTCGTGCTGCATGAGGTATATTGTGGTCACACCAGATACTGAGTTGTTTTGTGATCAACGCCCCTACATTTCTTCCTAAGGTATTTGCGACCAACAAATACATATCTGTATTCCAGTCATGTGAAATCCATATATTAGGGCCAATTGAATTTATTTCAATTGACTGATTTCCTTATATGAACTTTAATTCAGTAAGATCTTTAATATTCTTGCATGTTGCATTTGTAGTTTTGTTTAGTGTTCAAATGTGATACTAAGTCGTTCAAACAACATTATTTATTTTGAAGGACTTAATTGTTTGGTTTAAATTCATTACTTGTAAGGGTGGACAAAGAGCTACATTCTCATGTCATCCTTCAAATGTAAACGTCTGGAGTTTCCTAAATGGCATTGGCATTTAGATTGGAACATTGTCTATGGTCAGATTACATGAAAATAGACCTTTGTCCACGCATACCATCATTGGTTTTGTACGTAGAAAGAAAGTTATCCTCCAGCAAAAACACACATCAAAATCCACAAAGTAATGGTTAATTGACCACAAAATCAACATTTTGCTGTGGCCATCTCAGTCTCCAGACTTGAACCCCATTGAAAACTGTGTTTGATTTGTAGAGAACATTCCATAAGCGCAGACAAAGGATATCACGGATGTGTAAGCGTTTTGTATGGAGGAATGGTCTAAGATCCTAATGTGTTCTCCACTCATGAAACAATTTAGAAAAGTGCTCAGTGACATTATAATCTTCACAAGGTGAAGTATTGAAAGCTATTGAAAACACTGGTGCCAATAATTGACTCCTATCTTTCTGAGAAAAAAGTATTACTTGTTAAGCTCAATCTGTGAGCAACTGAATTAGCATACATTAATATAATTTTCTCATGTTTTAAGCATACTATAGCTCAGTATTTGTATTATTTATTTTATACATTTAACTTTATCAAGGCTGCCAATCATTTCAGTCCTGACGTTAAATATATACTGACTAGGGGAGCACGCGTACTGTTGAATGACAGACCAATCAGGACTCATCTCTCGGCATGTCCAGCCCCTCCATAAGCATCCTGTCTTTTCTTTCTCCCTAAATACTGTAGCTCAGTGCTTTCTGCTTGGCTAAACTATCTCTCATCATTTCATATTTTTATTCATATTTGATTTTGAAATGAAGGCACCTGAAAGTTCAAGTTCAATGTCTATCCAAGTAGACATTTCAGTCACAAAATAAATATATTTAGGAACTAATGTCAAATGCCTAGGATCCTGTAACCAATCACAAATTGGCAAAATATCTGCTTTTAAATTCACAGTGCAGTATCAATGTACATACATTCTGTACACCTTGTTTTTCAACACAAGTCAGCTATGAGTAGTCAACTGAGGTAACCCATCTATCTACTGCCTTTATCTACTTGACATAATTTTATCTGATCCTTAAACTCCTGCACGTTATCTGGCTTTGTGGTCACAAGTCTCCCTCATGTACTGTACTCCACCAGCATACTCTTGAGTGGAAGATGCGCATAGAAGAGATTCTTGGGCCTTTCTAGGGAGTTTTTCCTAGCCATCGTGCTTCTACACCTGCATTGCTTGCTGTTTGGGGTTTTAGGCTGGGTTTCTGTACAGCACTTTGAGATATCAGCTGATGTACGAAGGGCTATATAAATACATTTGATTTGATTTGATTCATGGCTCGCACAGGTGTCTGTGCATATTTCCTCCAACAGGGCATAATATGTAATTTCAACATGGATAATTGGGTAATATTTCGTTGAGACGTTGCTCAATGAGATTACAACCTACATTCACCCACTCAAAAGACAACAAAAGTCAGTTACATTTGAAATCAACAAGAGCTTGAAACCTTAAGCCTGTTGTATTGTCTATTTTTAGTTGAATTCTGGGTTGAATTCAAACAATTGCTGTTGATGACTTTGCAACTGTGATATAGGCCTGAATAGCATCATTAATGATTGAGAATGTATTCTCTTTTAAATATACCCTTTGATAGTAATAGTGAATCTATTTCGTTTTCAAGTGGTGATCTCTCAGCAATCATTCTCACGATGTTATATTGGTAATAGTCAGACATAAATATCACAGTTAAGCAGGGCTTGGATGAGAGACCAAAGGTTAGCTGTAGATAGATCAATTCTCTAGTAGGAAAAGCTGCCCAGCCTATTGTTGTTTTCTAATAGAGGATATAACGTTGAAAATAAAATTATAGTACAAATTTCAACATAGACTAACCTTGTATAAAATATGTTGAAATTTGGTTACAATTAGCTCTGCCCCCCCGTACATCACTGGGGCCGAGCTCCCTGCCATCCATAATCACTACACCAGGCGTTTAGAGGAAGTCCCAACATTTTTTCAAAGAAGCCACCCAAGCCACACACTGGTCTCTTTGCTACCACAAGCCAACCAGTACCAGTGCATTAAGTAACTAACAGGACCCTGAACAGCTTCTGCCCCCAAGCAGTAATAATGCTAAACAAGACTGCTAAATTGCTCATCAAATGGCTACCCAGACTACCTCCATTGACACTGACTCTATGCGCTCACACACTGGACTCTAACCACACACTCACACATAATTACACTGACACCCCAACATACAGTGCATTCTGAAAATATTCAGACCCATTGACTTTTTCCACATTTTGCTTTGTTACAGCCTTATTCTGAAAAGGATGAAATAAATACAAAATAATCATCAATCTACACACAATACCCCAAAATGACCAGGCAAAAACTTTTTTTAAAGTGTTTGCAAATGTATTAAAAAAAACTGAAACATCCCAATACAGTGGGGTAAAAAAGTATTTAGTCAGCCACCAATTGTGCAAGTTCTCCCACTTAAAAAGATGAGAGAGGCCTGTAATTTTCATAGGTACACTTCAACTATGACAGACAAAATGAGAAAAAAAAATCCAGAAAATCACATTGTAGGATTTTTAATGAATTTATTTGCAAATTATGGTGTAAAATAAGTATTTGGTCACCTACAAACAAGCAATATTTTTTTTTGTAACTTCTCTTTAAGAGGCTGCTCTGTCCTCCACTCGTTACCTGTATTAATGGCACCTGTTTGAACTTTTTATCAGTATAAAAGACACCTGTTCACAACCTCAAACAGTCACACTCCAAACTCCACTATGGCCAAGACCAAAGAGCTGTCAAAGGACACCAGAAACAAAATTGTAGACCTGCACCAGGCTGGGAAGACTGAATCTGTAATAGGTAAGCGGCTTGGTTTGAAGAAATCAACTGTGGGTGCAATTATTAGGAAATGGAAGACATACAAGACCACTGATAATCTCCCTCGATCTGGGGTTCCACAAGAACTCACCCCGTGGGGTCAAAATGATCACAAGAACGGTGAGCAAAAATCCCAGAACCACACGGGAGGACCTAGTGAAGGACCTGCAGAGCGCTGGGACCAAAGTAACAAAGCCTACCATCAGTAACACACTACGCCGCCAGGGACTCAAATCCTGCAGTGCCAGACGTGTCCCCCTGCTTAAACCAGTACATGTCCAGGCCCGTCTGAAGTTTGCTAGAGAGCATTTGGACGATCCAGAAGAAGATTGGGAGAATGTCTTATGTTCAGATGAAACCAAAAGAGATCTTTTTGGTAAAAACTCAACTCGTCGTGTTTGGAGGACAAAAAATGCTGAGTTGCATCCAAAGAACACAATACTTACTGTGAAGCATGGGGGTGGAAACATCATGCTTTGGGGCTGTTTTTCTGCAAAGGGACCAGGACGACTGATCCGTGTAAAGGAAAGAATGAATGTGGCCATGTATCGTGAGATGTTGAGTGAAAACCTCCTTCCATCAGCAAGGGCATTGAAGATGAAATGTGGCTGGGTCTTTCAGCATGACAATGATCCCAAACACACCGCCCGGGCAACGAAGGAGTGGCTTCGTAAGAAGCATTTCATGGTCCTGGAGTGGCCTAGCCAGTCTCCAGATCTCAAATCCCATAGAAAATCTTTGGAGGGAGTTGAAAGTCTGTGTTGCCCAGCAACAGGCCCAAAACATCACTGCTCTAGAGGAGATCTTCATGGAGGAATGGGCCAAAATACCAGCAACAGTGTGTGAAAACCTCGTGAAGACTTACAGAAAACGTTTGACCTCTGTCATTGCCAACAAAGGGTATATAACAAAGTATTCAGATAAATTTTTGTTATTGACCAAATACTTATTTTCCACCAAAATGTGCAAATAAATTCATTAAAAAAAATGTTTCCTCATTTTGTCTGTCATAGTTGAAGTGTACCTATGATGAAAATTACAGGCCTATCTCATCTTTTTAAGTGGGAGAACTTGCACAATTGGTGGCTGACTAAATACTTTTTTGCCCCACTGTACATTAGTATTCAGACCCTTTGGTATGAGAGTCAAAACTGAGCTCAGGTGCATCCTGTTTCAGGATTGTATCATGGAACAGACCTGGGGAAGGGTACCAACACATGTCTGTAGGATTGCAGGTCCCCAAGACCATAGTGGCCTCCATCATTCTTATATTGAAGAAGTGTAGAACCACCAAGACTCTTCCTAGAGCTGGCCGCCCGGCCAAACTTCTCCAATAGGGGGAGAAGGGCCTTGTTCAGGGAGGTGACAAAGAACCCGATGAACACAGATAACTCCAGAGTTCCTCTGTGGAGATGGGAGAACCTTCCAGAAGGACAACCATCTCTGCAGCACTCCACCAATCATGCTTTATGGTAGTGGCCAGACAGTTGCCACTTGTCAGTAAAGGCACATATTTTATTTATCTGTTATTTTACCAGGTAAGTTGACTGAGAACACATTCTCATTTTCAACAACAACCTGGGGAATAGTTATAGGGGAGAGGAGGGAGATGAATTAGCCAATTGTAAACTGGGGATTATTAGGTGATCGTGATGGTTTGATGGCCAGATTGAGAATTTAGCCAGGACACCAGGGTTAACACCCCTACTCTTACAATAAGTGACATGGGATCTTTAATGACTGCAGAGAGTCAGGTCACCCATTTAACGTCCCATCCGAAAGATGGCACCCTACACAGGGCAGTGTCCTTTAGACCAGAGGAGAGAGTGCCTCCTACTGGACCTCTAACACCACCTAAAGAAGCATCTGGTCTCCCATCCAGGGACTGACCAGGACCAACCCTGCTTAGCTTCAGAAGCAAGCCAGCAGTGGTATGCAGGGTTGTATGCAGGGTGGTATGCTGCTGGCTACATAGCAACCCACTTGGAGTTTGCCAAAAGGCACCTAAAGACTCTCAGACAATGAGAAACAATATTCTCTGGTCTGATGAAACTCATTGGCCTGAATGCCAAGCGTCACCTCTGGAAGAAACCTAAAGCAGCACCATCGCTACGGCAAAGCATGGTGGTGGCAGCATCACGCTGTGGGAATGGTTATCAGCGGCAGGGAAGGAAGGAAAGATGAACCGAGCAAAGAACAGAGAGATCCTTGATGAAAACCTGCTCCAGAGCCCTCAGGACCTCAGACTGAGATGAAGGTTCACCTTCTAACAGGACAACAACCCTAAGCACAAGGACAAGACAACGCAGAAGTGGCTTCGGGACATGTCTCTGAATGTCCTTGAGTGGCCCAGCCAGGACCCGATCTAACATCTCTGGAGAGACCTGAAAATAGCTGTGCAGCGATGCTCCCCATCCAACCTGACAGAGCTTGAGAGGATCTGCTGAGAAGAATGGGAGAAACTCCCCAAATACAAGTGTGCCAGGCTTGTAACGACATACCCAAGAAGACTCGAGGCTGTATCGCTACCGAAGGTTCTGAATTCTTATGTAAATGTGGTATTTACATTTTACATTTTGAATACATTTGCAAAAATGTCTAAAAACACTTTTTTGCTTTGTCATTATTGGGTATTGTGTGTATATTGATGAGGGGGGGAAACTATTTAATCGATTTTAGAATAAGGCTAAAACTTAACAAAATGTGGAAAAAGTCAATGGGTCTGAATACTTTCCGAATGCACTGTACACATACACACACTACATATGCCCACACACACATACTGTAGCAAGCACATACATTCATTCTGACGCCACACACACACTGAGTATATAGAGATGTTTTTTATAGTTGTTCGTTATTCACAGTATATTTATTCCTCGTCTCACTATTGTTATTTTTTTCTGCATTAGAAAATGACCCGTCAGTTAGTCAACACCGGTTGTCTACGAAGCATGTGACAAATACAATTTGATTTGATGATGAAATGATCCTGTGGATGAAATTTCACCCTCATAACATCAGTTTTCGTTGATAGTTTTTTTCAAATCCAATTAGTAGTTTCCACCTCACTAAACGTTGAAAAATTATATTGAAACAACGTTGACTCAATCAGTTTGTGCCCAGTGGGCTGTTCTACATGTGTGCGTGCATCAGGCACAATGAAAAACACATCCGGGTGTTGGTATCTCACACAACTCACCGCAGTGTACATGATCCCTCTGTCTTCTCTTCTGCATTACATTACATTGAATGTGCTTAAACCGATCATATTATTTAGAAATTCTCTGCACGTCTGTCTCACCCCGGCTTGTTTGCAGGTTAGAGTTTTTCGTCATGAATCTTGTTCTGGAGGCAGCTCTGCAGAGTGGTCGCAAGGTGGCACAGCCACAAAGTCATAAAATCAGATTTTAAAACCGAATCCTACTCACTGAGCACACACTGGTTGCATCAACGTTGTGGAACCAACGTGGAATAGACATTGAATTGACGTGTGTACTCAGTGCGTAATCTTAACCCTAACCTTAACCACACTGCTAACCCAAATGGCTAACTCTATCTTTTTAAAGACCAAAACGCACATTTTGTTTTTATTAATTTTTACAATATACTGTTGCTAATTTTGTCTTTGCAGCTGGCCCATCATGAAGAAATCTCTCAGTTCTGCTTCCAGGGCAAGATTCATGACAATAAACGTCGACCTGCGTCTCTGTCGTTTTCATTAAACTTCTTCCTCTACCTCCTTCTTTTAAAGGCCAGCTAGTTATCACATAATAGGCAACGGTTTCCGCAATAGGCCTAAAAAAAATGGACTACCTTAAGCAACAACGACTCCTAAGAATATTGCAGAATGATTTTATTTATTAAAGGGCTCAATTATCTCTGGCTTCTGTGATCTTTCAAACCCAATAACCAAATGAGGCAGGTGATCATGGATAATATTCTGGTGGATGCTGGCATGCTACACTGAAGTGTAATGGTAACTGGTATTTATGGGAGTTACTATTGGCAATTAATCCTGCAGATGCCCCTCTCTCTCTACCTGCATCTGTCTCGCTCTCATTGTCTTTTTATCTCTGTGTTAGATGACGATGTTCCCCCCCCACGCAGACTACCACGACATTTACCACGGCTAGCAGTCCCTTCACGGCAGGATAGTGTACACCGGTGCTGCCCCCAGTGTTCCAGGAATGCTGACCCTCTTCCTCCTCTTCCCACAAAGCGGATACACCTGATAATCAATGCCATGGAATGTGAGTATCTTCACAAGACACTAACTATCCAACGTCAGAGAGGAGAGGTGGTTGCGAATGTCACAAGTTTAAAATGCATTGATACCATCATTACCGCCTTTCTTACTCTCCTTTATCCCAATCCTAATCTCAATCCATTTGTCGCATTCTCTTGAATGTCACATGTACATTCCAGTAGAAATATCATAATATTTGAGAAGTAGAGCAATGGCACTGACTTCAGAATCTGGAAAGGCTGTTTCTCCTCTGTCTTCTCACTCAAAACCCACATGGACTGGACAGCCACACAGCCCCCGAGCGCTGCACACTTCCGATACAACTGTTGGATTTTCAAATCCATACAACGAGAGGTCTCAAGCCCACAGGACTTTTTGTTGTTGTTGAGGGAACCAATCAAAGCTCAAGCTAAATTCTGCATTAATACTGCACTAACAACGGACTCCTGTCCAGATCAGTGTGTCACTGCTCTCCCTTGCTGTGTACTATGCAAGTTTTGTCAGCCAAGCTACAACACAGAAATATGAGCAGTAACTAAGGCAACACTACAATGAATTTATCAATCATACCTCTCAAGTACATTGACATTTTTTATTGACGTTATGTCCTGGCTTAGTTTACAGTCATCATTGGTAGAAAACTCCGTAAACTGGGGCTATATTTGCCAACGTATTTACATGATTCTTCAACAGGATCTACAAATCTCCGCCGAGAACCAGTTTTCTCATAAAAATCTCAGAGATGATTGATTCGATTAGCACATAATGGTGTCTGCCTGGGTTTCCTTGCTTCTATTCAATACTTTTTATTTTTCCCACAGTTCATATCAGTTGCAGCATTCCCGTGAAACTGACAGCACGAACCACTGCTTTTAATCAGGGCAAGGTGACCGGAAACATGACCGAATACAAACAGTGTAGCTATTCCCTCCGCAAGGCAATAAAACAAACTAAGAGTCAGTATAGAGACAAAGTAGAATCGCAATTCAACGGCTCAGACACAAGAGGTATGTGGCAGGGTCTACAGTCAATCACGGATTACAAAAAGAAAACCAGCCCAGTCACGGACCAGGATGTCTTGCTCCCAGGCAGACTAAATAACTTTTTTGCCCGCTTTGAGGACAATACAGTGCAACCAAAACATGCGACTCTCCTTCACTGCAGCCGAGGTGAGTAAAACATTTAAACGTGTTAACCCTCGCAAGGCTGCAGGCCCAGACGGCATGCCCAGCCGCGCCCTCAGAGCATGTGCAGACCAGCTGGCTGGTGTGTTTATGGACATATTCAATCATTCCTTATCCCAGTCTGCTGTTCCCACATGCTTCAAGAGGGCCACCATTGTTCCTGTTCCCAAGAAAGCTAAGGTAACTGAGCTAAACGACTACCGCCCCGTAGCACTCATTTCCGTCATCATGAAGTGCTTTGAGAGACTAGTCAAGGACCATATCACCTCCACCCTACCTGACACCTTAGACCCACTCCAATTTGCTTACCGCCCAAATAGGTCCACAGACGATGCAATCTCAACCACACTGCACACTGCCCTAACCCATCTGGACAAGAAGAATACCTATGTGAGAATGCTGTTTATCGACTACAGCTCAGCATTTAACACCATAGTACCTTCCAAACTCGTCATCAAGCTCGAGACCCTGGGTCTCGACCCCGCCCTGTGCAACTGGGTACTGGACTTCCTGACAGGCCGCCCCCAGGTGGTGAGGGTAGGTAACAACATCTCCACCCCGCTGATCCTCAACACTGGGGCCCCACAAGGGTGCCTTCTGAGCCCTCTCCTGTACTCCCTGTTCACCCACGACTGCGTGGCCACGCACGCCTCCAACTCAATCATCAAGTTTGCGGACGACACAACAGAATGGAATTGTTAGTTAGATTACTCGTTGGTTATTACTGCATTGTCAGAACTAGAAGCACAAGCATTTCGCTACACTCACATTAACATCTGCTAACCATGTGTATGTGACCAATACATTTGATTTGATTTGATTTAGTGTAGGTCGCACTTGAATGGAAAAGGGGAAGACAAATGTTCTCAAATAGTTCAGGGAACGTTATGAAACAACATTCTTTTGTGGAAATTTCAGTACTGCAGCACAACATATTTGACAGGCAGGGACGTATTTATTTATTTGTATTTATTTAACTAGGCAAGTCAGTTAAAAACAAATTCTTATTTACAATGACGGCATATCAAATGGCAAAAGGCGTCCTGCGAGGACAGGGCCTGGGATTAAAAAAATAAAATAAATACAATATAAATATAGGACAAAACACACATCACAATAAGAGAGACAACACAACACTACATAAATAGAAACCTAAGACAACAACATAGTAAGGCAGTAACACATGACAACACAGCATGGTAGCAACACAACATAACAACATAGTAGCAACACAACATGGTACAAACATTATTGGGCACAGACAACAGCCCGAAGGGCAAGAAGGTAGAGGCGACAATACATCACACAAAGCAGCTACAACTGTCAGTAAGTGTCCATGATTGAGTCTTTAAATGAAGAGATTGAAATAAAACTGTCCAGTTTGAGTGTTTTTTGCAGCTCGTTAAAGTCGCTAGCGGCAGCGAACTGAAAAGAGGAGCGTCCCAGGGATGTGTGTGCTTTGGGGACCTTTAACAGAATGTCACTGGCAGAACGGGTGTTGTATGTGGAGGATGGGGGCTGCAGTAGATATCTCAGATAGAGGGGAGTGAGGCCTAAGAGGGTTTTATAAATAAGCATCAACCAGTGAGTCTTGCGACGGGTATACAGAGATGACCAGTTTACAGAAGAGAATAGAGTGCAGTGATGTGTCATTTAAGGAGCATTGGTGGCAAATCTGATGGCTAAATGGTAAAGAACATCTAGCCGCTCGAGAGCACCCTTACCTGCCGATCGATAAAGTATGTCTCCGTAATCTTGCATGGGTAGTGTCGTGTCTTTACTATCATTAAACTTTTAGTTTTTATCAAAGATTCTCTGTAATTAGTATTATGCGATCAAACTGATTAATCATGTAACTGTAATTAACTAGGAAGTCGGGGCACCAAGGAAAATATACAGGTTACAAAGTTAACATTTCCTAAAATAACCTTTCAGATATTTTCATATTTGATCAATAGTCTTCTGATTAATGAAAGATTTAATTTACCTCACTTTAGTCTCATTCCAAACATCGTAAATTGTTGGTTATCTGCACGAACCCAGTCATCACTATGAGTCATCCATACATAAATGGTCTTAAATCATTTATTTATTACTAACTAAGTAATTCACAGAAATACATTAACAAAACAAACAAAGTAAATATGGTTAAGAAATTTTAGAATGTGCCCTAGTGGGCTAAACAGACATGGAGGCTTGTTAGACAAAAGGGAAGTGGGGGTCGACTAAGAAGTCACTACAGAGGTAATAATTATAACAATTGAAATGCTAATCCTTTACACATGAATGCTCACTCATTCGGGAACAATTGCAATCAATATATATATTTATGCTCAGTGTGTCATCTTGATCTTTGTTGAAAAGTTAGTTTCTGTTGGAGAGTTTTCGTCTTCTCTCTCTCTCTCGCTCTCTATCTCTGTCGTGGTTAGAGTTGTCGTGTCTTTGGCTCTGCCGGATTAAGTGATATGACATGCTATTCTATAAAATAATATCTCCGTAATTAATATTACCTGATTGAGCTAATCATGTAAATGTAATTAACTAGAGAGTCGGGCACCACGAAATAATATTTATAGAGCTGTTATCTTCCGAATAAACTCTTAAAGACCTAGTAATATTTTACATCAATAGCAGTCAATATTAATTGTCATCTTAATTCAGTCTCATCTGAAAGTTGTAAATTCTTGGTTATCTGCATGAACCCTGGCTAACAATTTGAATCAGCAATACAAAATTGGGTTTAAGTGACTCCCCATCCCGGGTCCGGGAGCGTAATCATCGACTGACACTAATTAGCATAACGCAACAGAAATAAATATTCCTAGAAAATATTCCTATTCATGAAAATCACAAGTGAAATATATTGAGACACAGCTTAGCCTTTTGATAATCACCCTGTCATCTCAGATTTTCAAAATATGCTTTACAGCCAAAGCTAGACAAGCATTTGTGTAAGTTTATCGATAGCCTAGCATAGCATTTTGTCCAGCTAGCAGCAGATAACTTGGTCACGGAAATCAGAAAAGCAATCAAATTAAATTGTTTAACTTTGATGAGCTTCGGATGTTTTCACTCACGAGACTCCCAATTAGATAGCCAATGTTCATTTTTCCAAAAATATAATTTTTGTAGGCGAAATAGCTCCGTTTGTTCTTCACGTTTGGCTGAGAAATCGCCCAGAAATTGCAGTCACGAAAACGCCGAAAAATATTCAAAATTAGCTCCATAATATCGACAGAAACATGGCAAACGTTGTTTATAATCAATCCTCAAGGTGTTTTTCAAATATCTGTTCGATAATATATCCACCGGGACAATTGGTTTTTCAGTAGGATCGATTGGAATAGTGGCTACCTCTGTATTTTACGTGAAAATCACTCTGAGAGCCATCAGGTGACCACTTGCGCAATGTAGCCGCTTACGGGTATTCTACAACATAAATGCGTAAAACTAAGTCACAATGCTGTAGACACCTTGGGGAATACGGAGAAAATGTATTTATGACTGTCATAAACCTACTCCCCCAGGCCAACGTCATGACAGAGTGGATTGTTCAGAGTGACATTCTTTCATTTGTTATAGATAGATGTTTCGGCGGTTGTCGTTCTTAGCGTTCAATGATACTGAATTCCTAGCTGCAGACTAGTAATTAATATCAAAGACTTGTTTTTATTCTGTCGGTATCAATAGTCTAAGAGTTTAACCACGTGGTATGGTTCAAAGATTCAATAATGGTCTGCAAGCTTTGTCCTCCTGTGATTGAGAGAAACATGGTCTACTGAGAATTTCTCAAAATTGGGGTTTTAAACGGAATTGCAGAAAAGGGCCTGTCCCAGGATGTCCGACCTAACTGGGCTCATGGGCGGTCCTCTGATTTAGTTAAACTCAAAAGGGAATTGGAGTTTCCTTCATTAAACAGTCCAAAAACACATTACACAATTTTACCAACAGTATCATCCTCACTCATCAATCTTATACAACAATTAGATGTAAACCCCATATCTGAGGCTATTATATAAACAGCTTTATGGTAATGTGGCTGCACCGTCTCCCATGAGCCTCACCAAAATGTAACAAACGGACCAGTTCGTGGCTGGATTCTT
This sequence comes from Oncorhynchus tshawytscha, assembly GCF_018296145.1. Taxonomy (NCBI): domain Eukaryota; kingdom Metazoa; phylum Chordata; class Actinopteri; order Salmoniformes; family Salmonidae; genus Oncorhynchus; species Oncorhynchus tshawytscha. The sequence continues at coordinate 68,818,657 of NC_056438.1, forward strand.
CACCAATCTTTTATACCTTCCCCTGGAACATTAATGTTGTTTGGACCTCAAGTTCTGTGAGGTAGAAGAAATGCCTTTGTTCTCTATGAAAATTCACTCTGTCGTTATACTGCGTGGCCATGGGGAGATCCTCTCCTCAGGAATTTACGACCTCTCCCTGACCACAGCAGTCTGGTTGTAGGAGCAGAGTGCTCGCTGTACCCAAAGAGGGCAACGTCATGACAGTAGGATGGTCATCTGAATCAGGGTTCGTTTGGCAGCTGGGATAAAAGAGGAACGATTACGATAGAGGAAACCAGGTCTAGATGTAACTTTAGCCTGCAGCTTTGATATGTGCTGAGAGAAGGACAGTGTACCGTCTAGCCATACTCCCAAGTACATGTATGAGGTGACTATCTCAAGCTCTTAACCCTCAGAGGTTGTAATTACACCTATGGGAAGATTGGCATTATTCTTACCAAACCACATGACCCTGTTTGGAGGTGTTCAGAACAAGGTTAAGGGTAGAGAAAGCTTGTTGGACACTAAGAAAGCTTTGTTGTAGAGCATTTAACACATAAACAGAGTTTGAATTTTAGTAAGGTCAGGAAGGCTGGAAAGGAAGAAGGAGAAACACTTCTTTTGGAGCAGGACAATGTTTCTTCTGAGAAGAGCAAACATCCTTCTATTCAAAAGGGAGTCAAGGAGTGTGAAGAGATTCCCCCAATCTATATGTTCATCTATGCAGTTTGTTTCTATGTCAGGTTGCAAATAAAGTGCCATTTTCTCTGAAGCTGCTGTATTGTTTAAAACACTATTATGAACTGTAGACCAAATAGCCTACTGTTGAATCATGTCACTTGATTTAGGTTGACTGGTTGTGCTGCTATGAGGACTAGCCTGAAGCCAAAATTTTGGAGTTTGCTAAAGCTGACTGTTTCATTTTTCTTAAGGTCGAAGTTAATCTTTCATTATTGTCATTGCCACAGGTACTGCATAAATTTTCCTGGCAAAGCTCACCTAACCTTCTGCTTTCCAAATGGGCGTTATTTTTACAGTATTACACAATTTTGAACACACAACTTGAAACCCACCGGCTGAGTTACAAAAGGAGGTGTGTTTATTATTTCTAGTTGGGGTGTGCCACTGAATATAAAGAGGAAGGATGGGAGGCTGAGCGCACAGGACTGAGAGGTGAAGACAGGTGTGGCTTTAAGGTAAGATGATTCTGGCATTGATGCTAACATACATATACATTTATGGAATAATATGCCCTGCTTTTAAGATATGGTATGTTTGAAGTGGCACACATCTCATTGACTAGGCTGTTTCACTGCATTTATGCCAAATCATGTGATGGGAAGTCAGTGACTATTCATTTTTTTTGTTTTCATGCTTCCTAGTAATTTACCAAGGGATGAATTGCAAAGAGTGTGAGGTTGGGGTATTGAAAATACATTGTTTATGGATGTTTAAAATGATTTTCCGGACGTTGAAAATACATATTGTTTTGGAAATTGTTTCTATGGCCAAATTTCAGCCATACATAATCACTTATATATACATGTCAACAAAGAAAGCATTATGTGCATGTTCAAAAGTAACATTTCCAAATAATATAGGATTTCAGTGTGGAATAAAAGATTGCAGTAGGCCTATGGAATATTTCAAATTGCTCAAATCTGTCACTTGCCCAAAAGCATCAGAACTGGCAGTGGTCACGTGCAAAGTTCTGAAGAACCAACAGAACACTTCAACAACGGTTACAGAAACGTTTTTAAAAATGAGTGTTGGCACTCGGGTGACTGGTTAGGCCAGGGGGACTGGTTAGGTCAGGGGGACTGGTTAGGTCAGGAGAAGAAATTGGTGAACAGGTGAACAAAACTAATAAGGTTTGGCAGAAGGAAAGACACAGAGTTGGTTAGTCTCACTGTTGTTGACTTGTAATTGATTCAGAGTGCGCTGGAATGAAAATCTGAGAACAAACAATAATAAATCAAATGCCATAATGCATAAATCAAATCATAAAGATAGTCGCTATTCAATAATGGCAAACAATCAGAATTCATCAAGGTAGTTTCAACATGACATCATTTATTCTAACTCATGTCATAACTCAGACCAGAAATAATTATTTCTAATTAACAGAATTAATTCAAAAATAAAAGAGATAGGAAACGGAGTAATCAGCTCGATACTTTACCCACCAACATAACAAAGGAAAATGTGCTCCGGGAGCCGTATATACAAACAATCGTGAGTCAACTCAAAACAATCAGCCGCATCAGTGAAAACTGTCAAACAAAAATACATGTCTATTTACTCATGTTTGCGTCTTGGATGCACACAAAGTAAACAAAAAGGATTCAGTGTTGCTGGAGAACCTGACAGATGTCCAACAACAGATAAAGGGGGAGTTTTAATGCCAGCCTTTCCCAAAAGACATTTTAGTTGCGTTCCCCTGCTTAGATGTTGCATGCATTAACCAATGGCTGTGTGCCATGTCAAAGACTGTCATCGACTGACAGATTGCTATAACATATGATGTGGTTATTTTGTATGTAAAAATCTAATCTGGGTCAAATTAAGATCTGCAGCCAGGACACCGGGGTTAACACCCCTACTCACTAGGACTGTGATATTGAATGTGGTTCTTTATCTACCTTAGTTGATTGCACCAACTGTAAGTCACTTTGGATAAGGGTCTTCTAAATGACCAATATATAACAATTAACATGTTCAAAGCACACTGGGTATTATACTAATTACCTCCACCGCCAAACAAGACCAAATTTGGTCGGTCTGGACCAAATCTGAACCAATCATAGATGTCCATGTTAAAAAGTTTGGATAGCACAGTACAGTAGAGCATAGTAGACTACAGTAGTGTCCAAACTTGTGAAATATCAATGCCTATATTTGGGTCAAATCAAGGCCAGTACGGATTCGACTAAATCGGAACCAATCGTAGACGTCTACGTTTGTGGACGTAGTGGATGAAGAGAATTAAGACCAGGGCGGACTGACCAAATTTCAACCACTTTTCTAAGTGCATGGATGTCTTGTGTTGGTCGGTGCTTTTAGTGGTCTCTCTATTCATAATTTCCTATACCTCACTTTCAGATGAATCGACTTGTGGTTATCGTTGCGACACTCTTTGTCCCCACTACATACGGTGCTGCAGGCGGTTGTAAGTGATTATTCTATTATTTTGTTGGACTGTGACTCTATCAATGTTGTGACTCTGCATAACTTTTTCCCTTCTTCAATTTTAACAGTGTGGTGTTACCATGATCCTAGTTGTGGTAAGTATTGATTTTACCCACTGATTATAGTGTAATTTCTATTCACAAATTGAAGTGATTGCGATAGCAGTGGATAATTGACTAGAGAATTGATTTATTAGCATATTATATGACCCTTATAAAACAATGGTACATTGACACCATGGTATGATTGATTCCATGTTAAGATGACACCACTTGGTCCACCATTGCCAGTGAACATTGCAATGGATCCCGTCAGTCTCCCATCAACATCGTCTCTGCATCAGCAGTGGGCGATGAAACCCTGACTGCCTTCACCTTCACCAAATACGGAGAAAACTATACAATGAAGAATATCAAGAACACTGGCAAAACTGGTGAGGAGAATTGATGGATCCCTTGCTTTCTCAATCCATACACACAAAGTCCCACTTGAGGATAATGTATGAACCAAACCAGGAACCCTTATGTGCAAAATGTAACCAATTCCTCTCCTATTGTTCCTCCTCTCTTTCTTTCAGTCAAAGTGGAACTGACAAGTGGTGTCCAGGTTACAGGTGGGGCACTGTCTGAGGCCTATGACAGCCTGCAGTTTCACCTCCACTGGGGGAATGGTACCTCAGTACCTGGGTCAGAGCACACAGTGGATGGAACCCGCTACCCCATGGAGGTATGGGAAGGTTCAACACAACATTACTGCGTTCTGATTCTATACCTTTCTCCATTAGTGTCCCCTCTTCCACTCCCCCCCCCCCTTGAAGGATTAGTGCAAGCATGCCTGGAGGGAGTTTCCACCATATTCCAAGCACTAATCCATTCCTATTCCCATTCCTACCCACGTGCTCATTCCGGCGCCGACAGAGATGGCCGCCTCGCTTCGCGTTCCTAGGAAACTATGCAGTTTTTTGTTTTTTTACGTGTTATTTCTTACACTAGTACCCCAGGTCATCTTAGGTTTCATTACATACAGCCGAGAAGAACTACTGAATATAAGATCAGCGTCAACTCACCATCAGTACGACCAAGAATATGTTTTTCGCGATGCGGATCCTGTGTTCTGCCTTACAACCAGTGTAACCGAGTGGATCACATGCAGCGACCCAAAAAAAAACGACTCAGAAAAAGAGGGAAACGAAGCGGTCTTCTGGTCAGACTCCGGAGACGGGCACATCGTGCACCACTCCCTAGCATTCTTCTTGCCAATGTCCAGTGTCTTGACAACAAGGTTGATGAAATCCGAGCAAGGGTAGCATTCCAGAGGGACATCAGAGACTGTAACGTTCTCTGCTTCACGGAAACATGGCTAACTGGAGAGACGCAATCCGAAGCGGTGCAGCCAACGGGTTTCTCCACGCATCGCGCCGACAGAAACAAACATCTTTCTGGTAAGAAGAGGGGCGGGGGCGTATGCCTTATGACTAACGTGACATGGTGTGATGAAAGAAACATACAGGAACTCAAATCCTTCTGTTCACCTGATTTAGAATTCCTCACAATCAAATGTAGACCGCATTATCTACCAAGAGAATTCTCTTCGATTATAATCACAGCCGTATATATCCCCCCAAGCAGACACATCGATGGCTCTGAACGAACTTTATTTAACTCTCTGCAAACTGGAAACGATTTATCCGGAGGCTGCATTCATTGTAGCTGGGGATTTTAACAAGGCTAATCTGAAAACAAGACTCCCTAAATTTTATCAGCATATCGATTGCGCAACCAGGGGTGGAAAGACCCTGGATCATTGTTACTCTAACTTCCGCGACGCATATAAGGCCCTGCCCCGCCCCCTTTCGGAAAAGCTGACCACGACTCCATTTTGTTGATCCCTGCCTACAGACAGAAACTAAAACAAGAAGCTCCCACGCTGAGGTCTGTCCAACGCTGGTCTGACCAAGCTGACTCCACACTCCAAGACTGCTTCCATCACGTGGACTGGGAGATGTTTCGTATTGCGTCAGACAACAACATTGACGAATACGCTGATACGGTGTGCGAGTTCATTAGAACGTGCGTTGAAGATGTCGTTCCCATAGCAACGATTAAAACATTCCCAAACCAGAAACCGTGGATTGATGGCAGCATTCGTGTGAAACTGAAGGCGCGAACCACTGCTTTTAATCAGGGCAAGGTGTCTGGTAACATGACTGAATACAAACAGTGCAGCTATTCCCTCCGCAAGGCTATCAAACAAGCTAAGCGCCAGTACAGAGACAAAGTAGAATCTCAATTCAACGGCTCAGACACAAGAGGCATGTGGCAGGGTCTACAGTCAATCACGGACTACAGGAAGAAACACAGCCCAGTCACGGACCAGGATGTCTTGCTCCCAGGCAGACTAAATAACTTTTTGCCCGCTTTGAGGACAATACAGTGCCACTGACACGGCCTGCAACGAAAACATGCGGTCTCTCCTTCACTGCAGCCGAAGTGAGTAAGACATTTAAACGTGTTAACCCTCGCAAGGCTGCAGGCCCAGACGGCATCCCCAGCCGCGCCCTCAGAGCATGCGCAGACCAGCTGGCCGGTGTGTTTACGGACATATTCAATCAATCCCTATACCAGTCTGCTGTTCCCACATGCTTCAAGAGGGCCACCATTGTTCCTGTTCCCAAGAAAGCTAAGGTAACTGAGCTAAACGACTACCGCCCGTAGCACTCACATCCGTCATCATGAAGTGCTTTGAGAGACTAGTCAAGGACCATATCACCTCCACCCTACCTGACACCCTTGACCCACTCCAATTTGCTTACCGCCCAAATAGGTCCACAGACGATGCAATCTCAACCACACTGCACACTGCCCTAACCCATCTGGACAAGAGGAATACCTATGTGAGAATGCTGTTCATCGACTACAGCTCGGCATTCAACACCATAGTACCCTCCAAGCTCGTCATCAAGCTCGAGACCCTGGGTCTCGACCCCGCCCTGTGCAACTGGGTACTGGACTTCCTGACGGGCCGCCCCCAGGTGGTGAGGGTAGGCAACAACATCTCCTCCCCGCTGATCCTCAACACTGGGGCCCCACAAGGGTGCGTTCTGAGCCCTCTCCTGTACTCCCTGTTCACCCACGACTGCGTGGCCATGCACGCCCCCAACTCAATCATCAAGTTTGCGGACGACACAACAGTGGTAGGCTTGATTACCAACAACGACGAGACGGCCTACAGGGAGGAGGTGAGGGCCCTCGGAGTGTGGTGTCAGGAAAATAACCTCACACTCAACGTCAACAAAACTAAGGAGATGATTGTGGACTTCAGGAAACAGCAGAGGGAACACCCCCCATCCACATCGATGGAACAGTAGTGGAGAGGGTAGCAAGTTTTAAGTTCCTCGGCATACACATCACAGACAAACTGAATTGGTCCACTCACACAGACAGCATCGTGAGGAAGGCGCAGCAGCGCCTCTTCAACCTCAGGAGGCTGAAGAAATTCGGCTTGTCACCAAAAGCACTCACAAACTTCTACAGATGCACAATCGAGAGCATCCTGGCGGGCTGTATCACCGCCTGGTATGGCAACTGCACCGCCCTCAACCGTAAGGCTCTCCAGAGGGTAGTGAGGTCTGCACAACGCATCACCGGGGGCAAACTACCTGCCCTCCAGGACACCTACACCACCCGATGCTACAGGAAGGCCATAAAGATCATCAAGGACATCAACCACCCGAGCCACTGCCTGTTCACCCCGCTGCCATCCAGAAGGCGAGGTCAGTACAGGTGCATCAAAGCTGGGACCGAGAGACTGAAAAACAGCTTCTATCTCAAGGCCATCAGACTGTTAAACAGCCACCACTAACATTGAGTGGCTACTGCCAACACACTGTCAATGACACTGACTCTACTCCAGCCACTTTAATCATGGGAATTGATGGGAAATGATGTAAATATATCACTAGCCACTTTAAACAATGCTACCTTATATAATGTTACTTACCCTACATTGTTCATCTCATATGCATACGTTGATACTGTACTCTATATCATCGACTGCATCCTTATGTAATACATGTATCACTAGCCACTTTAACTATGCCACTTGGTTTACATACTTATCTCATATGTATATACTGTACTCGATATCATCTACTGTATCTTGCCTATGCTGCTCTGTACCATCACTCATTCATATATCCTTATGTACATATTCTTTATCCCCTTACACTGTGTATGACAGTAGTTTTTTTTTGGAATTGTTAGTTAGATTACTTGCTCGTTATTACTGCATTGTCGGAACTAGAAGCACAAGCATTTCGCTACACTCGCATTAACATCTGCTAACCATGTGTATGTGACAAATAAAATTTGATTTGATTTGATTTGATTTGATTAAATTAATGTGTGGAAGTGTATTAGTAGACTTTGGGAGAAGGGTTGAGAATCTGAATTTAGCCCATTTATCATTGGGTGACACTTCTCATACTGATGCACATATACCATACTACAATGGATCAATGTCAAGGTATTCATTTAGCTTAGTCCAGTCTGAATTATTCCTCCAGCCAAACTGCATCCCTGCCACTTGGTTTACTAGAAAGCTGACATATGCGGAGATGTAACCTTTCTCATATTCATAAATGGTGTAATAATCCGACTGTTGTACTGAGCTCATGAGGCATTTATAAGTTCTATTCCTTAAGAATCAGGGGGCATATATATCATTCATTTAAATTACCTTTAAACAGCTGTATATATAGCAGATTGTAATCTACCTTTTTAAATGTATCATTACAACGTTTTAATTTCCCAATGGATTCAGATAACTTTTTAGATCAACTGTTATGCTTCACCTTTCAGTTGCACATAGTAAATGCAAAGTCTTCGCACAACGGTAACACGACCACGGCCGTTGCAGACAGCACGGGACTCGCTGCTCTTGGCTTCTTCATAGAGGTGAGAGGATGCTTTAACCTTCATAGAAATGGCATCCATTTTTCCACAGTAGATTAGGCATTTTAAAGTTTTCTTGCTGTTTTCTATGACTAAAGTCTTTGTTTTTCAAACAGGCCATGCCGGGTAATGCAACAGGTTCACCAGCAGCCTGGAATACCCTGACATCCTACTTGGCCAACATCACACTAAAAGGTGAGAGGAGAAATTTGACTGGTTCTGACTACTTCCTCAAAATAACGTTTGGAAGAGGATTTGGCATTAGTTTTCTCTTTGAATTCAAAATGAGTCATTTTCTTGTTCAATTTCAGTAGCATATGATTTTATATAGGTTTTTTCTTTCTCTCTTCCTCAAGATGATATTGTAAACATTACTCATGCTATTTCATTGGATGAGCTCCTGGAAGGGGTGGACCGTACCAAATACTACCGTTACCTTGGCTCCCTGACCACTCCAAATTGCAATGAGGCTGTGGTTTGGACCGTGTTCAAGGACCCTATCAAAGTCAGCCAGGACTTGGTGAGTTTGTACAACAATTTCCCCAGAAACTGAACACCATTTCTACTTACCAGAAAATAAAAATAGCTCTGACAAGAAACATGGACTGTATTCAATTATCTTTAAGTGCAGGATCCACCTTTATTTATTCTGCTTATGAAACATTATAAAAATAATGATTCAAAAATATTACCAAACATGATCTTTCATCTGGGGTGGTCCAACAAAAGAGATTGTGACGTATTAATTGTCTCTTCAAGAAGTCATGAACATAAAGATCCCATATCTTAATTTGAGCCAGTTTCAAACAGCAGGAAATAGACCTGCAGCAAAAGCAAATGTGTATTGTTATGTGGATTATAATTAAAGGACTTTTTATACGGGTTGCTACATTTTTTGTTAGGGCAAATTAAGAAGGAACATTTAATGTGGCGATTACAAACTTTAGAAGCTTAAAAAAAACTGTGATACTCTAAAAGTTAGCATGACATGCTGTGCAGGAAATTTCATGCAACAGGATGTACGACATATGTACACAAATTTAATACATTTCTTATTTTAATCACATTTTTAACCGAAATACAATGACATGCCTTAAAGTTGTTGTTTTTGTGATCTATTTATGTATTTACTTGGAGAGCATTTGCCTCAAAGTTTAGTTGATTTCACGTTACTTGGCAGCTCAACTAAAATTAGATGTTGAGCTGACGTTTGTGCCCAGTGGGTAAAGCCATTGGGCCAGCTTGATGTCACACTTATGTCTATGATCCTATCTGAAACTAATTAACCTTTTCCCCTCAGATTGATTTCTTCAGTACAACATTGCACATTGACCACAACTCCACCTCTGCCTTGATGACCAACGTCTTCAGGAACATCCAGCCTGTCAACGACTGGGTGGTGACGACCCAGGGCCGCCCAGCTTCGGGAGCCTCCACAATGTGCTCCTCTCTGGGCCTAATGGCCCTGGCCTGGATGCTGCTGAGGGTTTAGTGGTGGCGAAATAATCCTTACCTGAAGTGCATTGCCATATCTCCATGAACCCTCAATCTACCAACATATTTTCCTTATATCGATTACCAACAAGGGTCATCTTGACCCCAAGGAGAAACTATTGGAATAAGCAACAATCATAGCGAAATGTGTTCAACTTATTTATTTTCGAAACATAATTATTTAGAAATGTAATGAATGTTATCTGATATAAAATAACCTAAACAATCTGTTTTTTTTTTCAAAGAGAAAACAATGTTTTTGCTGTATATAATGTGCAGCTTGAGTACAATCAACCTTAGTACAAACATCATATTTATCATCATTTGATTAAAGTATCATTTAGTTTTCAGAATTTTGCAATAAATATTAATGTTGTCATATGAATATTGTAAAAATGACTGCCATTTAAAAAGGTTGTTCAATTCACTTTTAAAAGAGACATTGACACAAAATATGAGTTAGTGTTCTTTTTTTCCTAACTCCACATGAGCATCGCTGCTGGTGAAACAATGGGAGTGGTAGGGGCTATGGGAACATGCTTCAAAATACATGACACAATCCTTTAAGTCACTTCCGATCAAAACGGTATAGCACCTAAAATGTTATAAGTTGCACATGTATAATACTGAGGAAGAAAGGAATTCAGGTATTCATTTAACATTTTCAGTAGAATAAAAACATCTCTGAGAATACACACCAATAGAAACTGTGTACATTCCGAGTATAGCTGGTTTCTGTATTACAGTTCCTCCAAGTACTCAGACCACCGACAGGCTTTAATGACTTGGTTTGATTGCAACTAAGCACACATCCAAGGTAGTATTGATTTTGATGGGGATTTTTTATTATTATGCTAATTCAATTTCTAAGGGGCTGCGGAAATCAACTCTAGGGCGTTAAGCAGTACAATCCAGCCAACCACCTGCAGCTGTATGCAACGTTCTTTATATCAAGTAGCCAGTAAAGACGGCAACATGTAGGCTATTGACCACACCTGACGTCTTCATAGCAAACTAAATGAGGCATGGTACTGGCAGGTAAACTCATTGCTATATAGAGCTCTCAATAGACCATTCTATCATTACATGACTGTCTACTAGGCCTCTGTGTGGAAGCTAACTACATGTAGCATGAGCTAATGCAGCAGTATGTCCATGTCACGCCCTGGTCTTAGTATTTTGTGTTTTCTTTATTATTTTGGTCAGGCCAGGGTGTGACATGGGTTTATTTTGTGGTGTGTTTTTGTATTGGGGTTTTAGTAGGTATTGGGATTGTGGCTTAGTAGGGTTGTCTAAAAAAGTCTATGGTTGCCTGAGGCGGTTCTCAATCAGAGGCAGGTGATTTTCGTTGTCTCTGATTGGGAACCATATTTAGGCAGCCATATTCTTTGAGTGTTTCGTGGGTGATTGTTCCTGTCTCTGTGTTATTGTCACCAGATAGGCTCAGTCACTTTGTTTTTTCTTTTTTCCTTGTTTTGGAAGAGAAGAGAACGAGCGCCATTCTCCTTGCGGAGATGGTGCTAAATCCATCAACACGGTCGGTCCCTGGGATTGGGCTGGCCAACACGATTCGGTTTGCTTGGAAGGAAAAGGAGTTGGAGCCTTTAGGATGGGAAACTTTTGGAAGGATAATATTGATGGGGATTCTAAAGCTGACGGTGAAGGATGTGTTTTGTTTCCAAGGCAACTCGTTGGAGGGAGCATACGACGTGGCACTATATACAAAGGAGAAACACGATGATATCCTGAGAAGGGCAAGAGCAGTGGGAGGTGAGAGGCCGATGAGCCACTATGAAATAACAAGCCTGGCGAAGAACAACTTTAGGGTTGTAACTGTCAACATTTACAACCCATACGTTAAGGACGAAGAGGTGAGGGCCTTTCTGGGGAGATACATGGATAACGTCTCCTCAGCAAGGCACCTCAAAGACTCCCTTGGGTTTTGGAATGGGAGGAGAGGCTTCCAGGCCCTCCTCAGGGAGGACCCAAAGGGACATGGTGGCTACCTCCATCCTCCTGCTATGTTCTCCCTAGGGGCTGACAGGGGGACGTTGTTTTATGCACGTCAGCCCCCATTTTGCAGGCGCTGTATGGCCTACGGCCACATATTCGCCTCGTGCAGCACAAGAAAATGCAGGTTTTGTGGATCTGAGGAACACGAGGCGAGGGATTGTGACAAGCCTAAGGTGTGCCACGGGTGTGGCTCGTCAGCACACCTGTGGAGGGGGTGCCCGGCTCGTCAGAGGTCATATGCGTCTGCGGCTGGGGGGGGGAGCAGGAGCGGGGGAAGGGGGAAGAAGAGGAGGAGAAGGAAGCACGTCTCATGACCAGAGTACAGGTCCAGAGGGGAAGGCCGCAAGGAAGGAGGAGGAGCAAGAAGCGGCGGATGGAAGAGAGAAGGAAACAGAAGGCACGGGAGTAGGAGAACCAGGAAAAGCAGCGGAAGAAGGCAACCGAGTGGAGGAGCATGAGAGAGAAGAAAGCGAGAGAGGAGTGTTGGAGAAGGAGACGGTGGAAGAGCAAGTGGACTGGGGGGAAAGTGCCCTGGTGGAAGAGATGAGGGGTATGGTGGAGGAGCTGGCGGGGGGGAGGGTGGTATCTCTCCACTGCCGCCATCACCAAAGAAGAGAATGAAGAGGAGGGTGCGATTGGCCGACAGTGAGAGGGAGGGGATGGCCAAGAGAGTGATAGGGGTGGGAGAAACCTCTGGGTTGCTGCTGGTTTCCCCAGGCCCTCAACTTCTGTTGGGTGGGGACACACCTAACAAGACTCAGGACTGGGTAGAGGAGGAGGTGGGGAGTTTTTTGTTTGGGGACTCAGCCTCCCCGATTTTTTTCCAAACCAGCTGCAGCACTGGGGAGGGGGAGGAGTGTGGGGGTAGACCCAGGGTGCAGGGCCCCCCGGAGCCAAACACTATTCCTGCATCCTGGGTTGATGAGATGGAGGAAGAGGGGGGGATGTCGGGAGTACAGATGGTGTTCTCACCGGTAGATATGGAGCAGGGGAGCATCGGGTGAGTCTCCTGTTTTTGTCTGGGTTTAGAATTTGAGTGTATTACATGTTTTTATTTTATTATTTCATGGGGTCTCATTTTACTTTTGTTAGTTTAAATGTAAGGGGTTTAAGGGATTTTGTTAAGAGGAGGGCGGTTTTTAGTTATTTGGAGGGTGTGGGGTTTGATTTTTGTTTTTTACAGGAGGTTCACCTGAGGGATGGAGGGGATGTTAGTAGGTTTAAGAGGGAGTAGGACAAGGGGGAGTAGGTTTGGGGTATTGGGGGGGTGCACTCATCGGGGGTAGGGATTTTGTGTGGGCACAGGGAGGTAAAAGTGGAGGATTCTTTTGTGGTAATGCAGGGGAGGGTTATAGGGGTGGATGTCACGATAAGGGATTGTAAATTTAGATTAGTGGTGGTGTATGGGCCACAGGTGGTGGCAGACAGGAGGGAGATGGTGGACTGTCTGACGCCCCTGTGTGTCACAAATAGGAAATTAGTGATAGGGGGATTTTAATACAGATTTAGGAATAGGGGGGATAGCAGTGCAGGTAATGCATGGCGTTTGGGAAGAAAATGGTAGTATAGTTAGAGAACCAGAGGATATGGTCAGGGTGACAACTGATCATTTCCAAGGTTTATTTAAGGAAAGGGAAATAGATGTAGAGCAGGGAAATGTGTTTTTAGAACACTTGTCCAGGCGGTTGCCGGAGGACATTAGAGAAGTGATGGAGGCCCAGATTTCACTAGAAGAGGTTGAGAGCGCTCTTAGGAGGATGGGAAAAGGGAAGGTGCCTGGGATGGATGGGCTGCCGGCTGAGTTTTATCTCAAGTTTTGGGGTATACTTGGACCAGTGGTCCTCGAAGTCTTGAAGGCCATCCTTGAGACGGGGGTCCCGGGGGGATCAATGGCTGTTGGTGTGCTGTCACTTTTATATAAGAAGGGGGAAGTAACAGACCTTGGCAACTGGCGGCCGTTGACCATGCTGTGTGTAGATTACAAGCTACTTGCAAAGGTTTTAGCAGACCGGTTGCGCACAGCCCTTCCCTACATCGTCCATGAGGATCAGACGTGCGGGGTAGAGGGCCGCTCTATTAGATGGAACCTACAGTTAATCAGGGACTCCATCGCTTGGGTTGAAGATAGAGGACTGCCTTTAATGGTAGCAGCGCTAGATCAGGTGAAAGCCTTTGATCGCGTGAATAGATCCTTTTTATTCAGAGTGTTAGGTCGATTAGGATTTGGGGAGAAGTTCATAGGATGGATTCGTACATTATATGTCGGAGCGGGGTGCCGAGTTAGTGTAAATAGTCACTTGGGTGATGTTTTTGACCTCTCGTCTGGGTTCAGGCAGGGGTGCCCACTCTCGGCTCTCCTCTTCATTCTGTACATGGAGCCTCTGGGGGCTGCCATTAGGGCAGACACAGGGGTGGAAGGCTTGTTGATCCCTGGAAGTGGTGGGCTGCTTGTTAAGATGACGCAGTACGCCGACGACACTTCCTTGCTGCTATGCAAGGACTCGTGCCTGACAAGGTCCCTTGCCATCTTTGGGGATTTCACCCGAGCGTCGGGAGTGGTTCTGAACCATGCAAAGTCTTCCGTCAAGTTTTTCGGAAGATGGCGCGGTAGAACGGATGTGCCCGGGGGGTTATCTCTCTGTGAGGGGGCCCTGAGGATTCCCGGGGTCCATTTTGAGACCTCCGGCTCAGCGACGCTAAACTGGAACATGCGTATCGCAGTGGTACAGAGGAAGCTAGCAATGTGTATTTGTCTTTTATGGGCAAAGTCCTGGTCCTAAAGGTGGATGTGCTGCCGTCTCTTTTGTATTTGGCGTACATCTACCCATTGCCGGCTTGTCTGAGGAGGCCTCTAGTGAGGCTTGTGTTTCAGTTCATGTGGAGTGGCAGGTGCGAGTGGGTCGCCAGGGCACGCATGCTCTGTCCCATCGGGGAGGGAGGTAGGGGGGTACCACATTTCCCCCTCAAGCTGGACGCAATTTTTGTTTCTTTCTTGTTAACGGAGCTTGCTCATCCAGTGATACACCCGTCCGGTTACCTCCTGCGGGTGTTCTTCTCGTATCAGGCGAGGAGCGTAATGGTGTGGTCTAACACCGGTCCTCGGGCGGAACAGCTGCCGTGGCACTTTGGTCATGCGGCCAAGTGGCTGCGTGCGCACCCTGAGGTTGAAGTTGCCCGAGTAGGTTTAGATCACAGGCACCTGTACGAGGAGGTCAGAAAGGCAGGGAGTCCGGCGCCTGTAGTGGGCATCTCGGAAGTGGTCTGGGAGGGAGTGCAGGCGCGGGGTCTGGACAGCAGGCTCAAGGACATTAATTGGTTGAGCCTCCATAAGTGCTTGCCGGTACGTTCCATCATGTACCGGTATAGTTTGGTGCAATCCCCCACCTGTCCAAGATCCTCTTGTGGCAGGGAGGAGACTGTGCGCCATGTCTTTTGGGACTGTGCCTTTGCCGGAGTAGTATGGGCTAGGGCACGGGTGTTGTTAGGTTTGGTAAGGGGGGATTTTGTATTGACGTGGGCCAGGTTAGAGAGAGGTGTAGGGAGAGCGAGAGGGACGGATAGGGACAGGTTTCTGCTCTGGCTTCTCATGAGTCTCTTTAAATGGGGGCTGTGGGAAGCCAGGCAGAACATGGTGAAGACAGGGAGAGATTGGGGTGTGGAAGGGATAGTGAGGAGGGTGGAAGGAGATTTGAGGGGGAGGATGAAGAGGGAGGAGAGGAAGTGGGGGCAGCATGCTGCTCGGGAGAGGTGGAAGGGGGGTTTGGGGCTGGGTGTCATTTAGATTTGTAAGGGGATAGAGATTAGGGACGGGGAGATAGGGAAAGGTAGTTTGTAGGGTGACGGGGAGGGAAGATGCTCCCCTGAGGTTTTGTTTGGGGTTTTTGTTTAGTTAAATTAGTTAAATTAAAATACCATTATTTGAGTATGTATGAAAATTATGAGTTGTAAAGAATGAATGGTATTGAAGATAATAAATTATTTTTTATAAAAAAATTTTTTTTAAAGATAGGCTGTAAAGGTTTTCACGTTCCGTTTCTTGTTTTTGTATTATCGTGTTTGTTTGTTTATTAAACATGTATCAAAATTACCACGCTGCATTTTGGTCCGACTCTCCTTCGACGGAAGAAAACCGTAACAGAATCACCCACCACAACAGGACCAAGCAGCGTGGTGACAGGCAGCGGCAGCAGGAGCAACAAAGTTTGGAGTTTACGACTTGGGAGGAAATAGACAGGTGGGCGGTCGACCCAGGGAGAGTGCCGGAGCCCGCCTGGGATTCGCTGGAGCAGTGCGAAGAGGGTTATAGGAGAATGGAGTTGAAGAGACAACACTCTAACCACTAGGCTACCTGCTGGTTACTGGCCCAACACTCTAACCACTAGGCTACCTGCTGTATTAGTTTGTAAACATTTTCAGTAAATAGTTTACTCAAGTTTATTGCCCCATACTGGCCGCCTTCTTGTTGTCTTTCTCCCATCAAATCTAAAGAATTAGCAAAATAGACTTTAAGAAATGTCATATTTTTGGAGAAATAGCATCCACACATGGGGGCGGCTTCATCTCAATGTACTTTTCAATTTTAGGCTTTTCAAATATATTCCCTTCTCCCTTCTCTTGTTTATAATATGGCTATATTCCCAATAATATTCCTTTATACAATTAAGCTTTTACATGTATATTTCTGTCTTTATAATAATAATAATAATAAACATGTAGAATGCATTTCCCATGCTCAATACACATGTGAAGCTTGTTGTTTCTTGCTTCTGTGAGACGATTTATTCCCTATTATTTATGGAAATAAGCAGATACTGGCCTTCATTATTTATGATTTTTTTCAGATGATTTTTTAGCTTAATTCAATTGATTCATATTAAGGTGTTTCTATTCCAAGAAAAAACAAAAATACAAAAGAACAGTTCAGTCGTTCAAACGAGACACAAAAATATCTCTTTTGAAATATGTAGTAAGTCATTCAAACAAGATACTAAGGTGTGAGACCATAAGTTATTTGAAAAACTTAATTGTTTGTTCATGTCATCCAACAAATGTGGAGTTGATAAATGGCATTGGCACTTGGATTGGAACCCCACCTATGGTCATGCACACCTGCATTGGGCTTTGCATCGAAAGAAAGTTATCTTCCAGCAAAACAATGAAATGAACCCCAAAGAAATTATTAATAGACCACAAAATAAACATTTTTCTGTGGCCATCTCAATCTCTGGACTTAAACCCCATTGAAAACCTGTGGTTTGAATTATAGGTGGCAAACCATGAGCACAGACGAAGGATATCAGGAATCTTGAAAGAGTCTGTATGGAGGAATGGTCTAAGATCCCAATGTGTTCTCCAATCTCATGAAACAATTTAGAAAAAGGCTCAGTGACAGTATTATCCTCGCAAGGTGAGGTATTGAAAACACTGGTGCCAATAATTTACCCCTATCTTTCTGAGAAAAAGTATTTATTGTTAAAATCCTTATCTCTGAGCAATTGTATTAGTATAAAATTATTTTTGCATACACTATAGTTCAGTAATTGTGTTATTTATTTTATAGTCTTTTTTCTTCAACATTATCAAGAGTGACAATTTCAGACCTGACTGACCAGGGGAGCCGCAATCTGTTACAGCCTGTGACATGGCAGACCAATCAGGACTCATCTCTCGGCATATCCAACCCCTCCATAAGCTCAGCCAATCATGGCTAGCCTGGAAGGATCCCGTATTTCTTCCTATATATACGGTAGCTCAGTGCCTTGCCTAAACTATTTCACATTTTTATTCATATTTACAGATCACATATGAGTTTGTAATTAAGGCAAATGAAAAATAACATATTCAAGAATAAATTTCAGCCCCAAAAAATGTAATCTTTTGGAACTAGGGTCAAACGCCTAGAATCCTGTAACCAATTACAAATTGGCTAATTTTCAGGTGCTGCATTAAAATGAAAATGAATTTTCAATCAAAGATCTGTGTTCAAAATCACAGTGAAGTGTACACCTTGCTTTTCAACACAAGTAAGCTATGAGTATTCATCTGAGGTGACCCATCTATCTCCTGCCTTTATCTACATGCCAATCAATGACATTAGTATTTTATCTGGTCCTTGATCTCCTGAGCGTCATCTGTCTTTGTGGTCACGAGTCTCCCTCATGTGTACTGTACTCCACCAGCATACTTTTCAGTGGAACACGCGCACAACAGAGATTCATTGCTCGCACAGGTGTCTGTGCACGTGTTCTCTCACTGGGCACACAGTGGCAGTCGGTGCCGTTTAAGATGAGGGAGGACAAAAATGTTTTCATGTGCATGGCCTTAGTTCTGTTACAGCAGATTGGAATATAAATTACAGTTATCCATTCACCCAGCTCAATGTAACATCGATAGGTTCAGGTATGTATATCCCTGTTTAGGTCCATTTGCTTCAGATTAAGAAAGGTTTTTCAACAGATACGGTGAATGAAAACACCCCTGATTACACACAAAAACAGAATTAACAGCCACATATAAACCGCATGATCACTTTGCTCGTTGTATATATACTGAACAAGAATATCAATGAAACATGCAAAAATGTCAACGATTTTACTGTGTTACAGTTCATACAAATATAAATAAATGCATTAGGCCCAAATCTATGGATTTCACATGATGAGTAGGTACAAAGCCACGGATGGGCCTAGGAGGGCACAGGCCCATCCATTA
This sequence comes from Oncorhynchus tshawytscha, assembly GCF_018296145.1. Lineage (NCBI taxonomy): Eukaryota > Metazoa > Chordata > Actinopteri > Salmoniformes > Salmonidae > Oncorhynchus > Oncorhynchus tshawytscha. The sequence continues at coordinate 68,837,016 of NC_056438.1, forward strand.
GGGAGCCAGGCCCAGTACAGCCAAATTCTCTGATACAACGTTGGAGGATATTTATGTCAGCAAAATGAACATTACATTCTCTGGCAATAGCTTTGGTGGACATTCCTGCAGTCTGCATGCCAATTGCAAACTCCATCAATACTTGAGGAATTTGTGGCATGTCGTTGTGTGACAAAACTGCACCTTTTAGAGTGGCCTTTTATTGTTGCCAGCACAAGGTGCATCTGTCTAATGATCAGGCTGTTTAATCAGCTTATTGAAACACCACACCTGTCAGGGTGATGGATTATCTTGGCAAAGGAGAAATGCTCACTAACAGGGATGTAAACAGATTTTTTAAAGAACATTTCTGTGATCTTTTATTTCAGTTCATGAACAATGGGACAAACACTTTACATGTTGAGTTCATATTTTTATTCAGTATATAATTCCTTCTTGCATCTATGTACTCCTCCCACCTTTTCCCTTTTCTTGTAGACTTCAATGCACACTCATCAGCTGTCTGTGGCCATGCGAAAAAAATCCTTTCCAAGCCAAACATTCAGACCATAAACGCTAATCGCAACACATAGCCAACATTGTTTTAACCATATTAACATCATAGTCAGCATAGTTACTAGAACTACCTTGTTAGGAAACCGCTACAATCATGCAGTACAGTGTACATCAAGCAGTTTAGCAGTTACACCGGCGGCACCCCAGTGGAAATAAATTGATAAAACCAAAAGCTTACTTTGACTTGGAAGAGTTCCAGCATTGGATAGCCATAGCCAACTAGCTAACATAGAATCACTATTTTTTAACCGGGTGTTTGAGTAGGCTAAACTAGCTAGCTGCAACTTCTAGCTAACTAACAAAATACAATTCAAAAATATATAGCTCTCTCTCTCGCTATCTCTTGCTTCTCCTTCATTTTGGAAGAAATGAATTTGTTAAACTGTTCAACTATTGGCTTTCTCTTTGAGTCAACTACTCAACAAATTATGCTTTCAGTCCTAGATTCATTCTCTGATCCTTTGATCGGGTGGACAACATGTCAATTCATGCTGCAAGAGCGCTGATATGTTGATGGACATCCTCCGGAAGTTGTCATAATTACTATGTAAGTCTAAGGAAGGGAGAGAGAAAAGTGAGTCTCCTAGGTTTTGTATTGAAGTCAATGTACTCAGAGGAGGACTGAAACTAGCTGTCCTCCGGCTACACCATTGTGCTACCCTACAGAGTTCTGTTGAGGCTACTGTAGAACATTGCAAAACAGTGTGTTTTAATCAATTATTTGGTGACATGAATATAATAAGTACAGTTTTATCTAAAAAGGTTAACTATTTTAATGATTCACTTTTTTATTTTTCTGTATTTCACTGACAATGGTACTCCCCCCTTGCTCCTCTGAGAAGCATCCACTGATGTGGATAATTGGGTAATAATTTGTTGAGACAATGATCAATGGCATTACAATCTACATTCACCCACAATTGCTGTAATTCAACTACCGAATATTGCATATCCTATATTGCACTTGTGATTTCATAAATATAAATATTTGTAGTAATATTTATTGAATGTAGCGCTATGCTATTCAGCGGTTGTTGATGACACTTATCCCGATAATCGGGATTGCAGCCATAACAAGTTAAAACCTTGGATGAGAGACCAAAGGTTAGCTGTAGATAGATAAATTCTCCAGTAGGAAGTGCTGCCCAGCCTATTGTTGTTTTCTAATAGAGGATATAACGTTGAAAATCTAATTCAGCATATCTTAAACAAGCTTTGTCTTTGTTGAAATTTGGTTACAATTAGCTCTGCCCCCGTACATCACTGGGGCCGAGCTCCCTGCCATCGATAATCACTACACCGGGCGTTCAGAGGAAGTCCCAACATTTTTTCAAAGAAGCCAGCCACAGACTGTTCTCTTTGCTTCCACAGGGCAACCAGTACCAGTGCATTAAGTCTGGAACTAACAGGACCCTGAAGAGCTTCTGCCCCCAAACAGTAATAATGCTAAACAAGACTGCTAAATAGCTAATAAAATGGCTACCCAGACTACCTCCATTGACACTGACTCTATGCGCTCACACACTGGACTCTAACCACACACTCACACATAATTACACTGACACCCCAACATACAGTGCATTCTGAAAATGTTCAGACCCATTGACTTTTTCCACATTTTGCTTTGTTTCAGCCTTATTCTGAAATGGATTTAAATACATTTTTTTAAACTCACCAATCTACACACAATACCCCATAATCTACACACAATACCCCAAAATTAAAGTAAAAACAGTTTTATTTAGAAATGCTTGCAAATTTATAATAAACAAAAAATGGAAATACCACATTTACTTAAGCATTCAGACCCTTTGGTATGAGAGTCGAAATTGAGTTCCGGTGCATCCTGTTTCAGGATTGTGTCGAGGCACAGATCTGGGGAAGGGTACCAAAAAAATGTCTGCAGCATTGTAGGTCCCCAAAACCACAGTGGCCTCTTAAATTGCAGAAGTGTAGAAACACCTTGACTCTTTCTAGAGTTGGCCGCCCGGCCGCCCGGCCAAACTGAGCAATAGGGGTAGAAGGTCCTTGGTCAGGGATGTGACGAAGAACCCGATAGACGCAGAGAACTCCAAAGTTCCTCTGTGGAGATGGGAGAACCTTCCAGAAGGACAACCATCTCTGCGAGTGGCCAGACAGAAGCCACTCCTCAGTAAAAGGCACATGCCATCACGCTTGGAGTTTGCCAAAAGGCATCTAAAGACTCTCAGCCATTGAGAAACAATATTCTCTGGTTTGATGAAACCAAGAATGAACTCTTTGGCCTGAATGCCAAGCGTCACCTCTGGAGGAAACCTACAGTAGCACCATTGCTACGGTGAAGCATGGTGGTGGCAGCATCACGCTCTGGGAATGTTTTTGATCGGCAGGGAGACTAGTCAGGACTGAAGGAAAGAAGAACGGAGCAAAATACAGAGCGATCCTTGATGAAAACCTGCTCCAGAGTGCTCAGGACCTCAGACTTGTGTGAAGGTTCACCTTCTAACAGGACAACAACCCTAAGCACACAGCCAAGACAACACAGGAGTGGCTTCAGAACATGTCTCTGATTGTCCTTGAGTGGCCCAGCCAGGACTCAAACCCAATCTAACATCTCTGGAGAGACCTGAAAATAGCTGTGAAGCAATGCTCCCCTTCCAGCCTGAGAGCTTGAGAGGATCTGCAGAGAAGAATGGGAGAAACTCCCCAAATACAGGTGTGCCAAGCTTGTAACGACATACCCAAGAAGACTCAAGGCTTTACACTTATGTAAATGTGATATTTCAGTTGTACATTTATTATACATTTGCAAAAATAAAAATGTTTTTTTTTTGCTTTGTCATTATGGGGTGTTGTGTGTAGATTGATAAGGGTGGAAAACTATTTAATACATTTTAGAATAAGGCTGTAACGTAACAAAATGTGTAAAATGTCAAGGGGTCTGAATATTTTCCGAACACACTGTACACATACACACACTAGATATGCCCACACACACATTGCAAGCACATGCATGCATTCTGATGCCACACACACACACACACACACACACACACACACACACACACACACACACTGCTGATACCGTCTTATCTATCCTGTTGTCTAGAAACTTTACCCCTACTATATGTACAGTATACAGCTACCTCAATAACCTCAATAACTCTGCACATCGACTCAGTACTCAGTACTCCCTGTATATAGAGATGTTTTTATCATTATTCGATATTCACAGTGTAATTATTACTCGTCTCACTATTGTTATTTTTTTCTGCATTGGAAAATGACCCGTCAGTTAGCGCTGTTACTCTGCACCGGTTGTCTACGAAGCATGTGACAAATACAATTTGATTTGATGATGAAATGGTCCTGTGGTTGAAATTTCACCCTCATAACATCAGTTTACATTGATATTTTTTTCCAAATCTAATTAGTAGTTTCCACCTCACAAAACATTGAAAAATGATGTTGAAACAATGTTGATTCAATTAGTTTGTGCCCAGTGGGCTGTTCCGCATGTGTGCGGAACAGCCCAGCTCTCCATTGCTGTGTACTATGTGAGTTTTGTCAGCCAAGCTACAACACAGGAACATGAGCAGTCACTAAGGCCAATGTATTGACCAAGCTACAATGAACTTATCAATCATACCTCTCAAGTACATTGACATTTTTTATTGACGTCATGTTCTGGCTTAGTTTACAGTCATCATTGGTAGCAAACTCCGTAACTTGGGCCTATATTTGCCAACCAAGGATTAAACACTGTAGTACGTTTTAGTTACAGACACCTTGATAGTAATCTGAAAAGAATGACTAACAATGCAACCAAAATGTCATTCAAGTTACGGAATATGGAAAGTGGGTGTCTGATGCATCTGCCTTGTGCCCTGAACTTAACAGTATCCTCTTGTTTTTAATGAAGTCTGAGACACTGTACTGGGGGTTTAGCACTATCTGCCCTGACAATGACTTATTGCAATGGATCATAAATAATATGATGACTTGCCAGTACATATTGACATGCATCTTCAATAGGATCTACAAATCTCAGCCAATAACCATTTTTCTCATAAAAATATCAGGGATGATTGATTCACTTGGCATATAATGGTGCTCCCCACAGTTCATATCAGTGAGTTGAGTAGGTTGTACTTCAATGGGAAAGGTGGAGACAAGCCAGCTAGGACATAAACTTCTGAGAACCAAATATTTATCAGAGCTTGGTGAGAGCCTGGTTGTCCTATGGGGGTTTTTGGGATACAACCTTCCCCCAACCTTCTGGGAATGGTGCAGGATAGAGGTTTGGCTTTGGAACATTCTACATTTTTTTCTTGGTATTTCAATACTTTAACAGAAGGTTTCCTAAAAGTTCTAAACATGGTTACATTTCATTTCACATTTTGAAATGTTCTAGGAACGTTCTGCAATTGGTTTGACATTGGAGATGATATAAAATAGTTCAGAGACCACGAAGAACCAATGTTCTTCTGTGGGAATTTCAGTACTTTCCTAAAGTAATGGAAGTAACCAGGGTGAGTTTTAGCAAGGTCCGGAAGGCTTGAAAGTATGAAGGAATGCTTCTTTTGAAGCTGGGCAGTTTTTTTCTGAAGAGAACAAACATTATTTTATCCAAAAAGGATTCAAGGAGTGTGAAGAGATTCCCCCAATCTATATTGATCTATTCAGTCAGGCTGGTCTCAGAGCATTTCGTATTATTCTGTATGTGAATCAGAAACACCACATTTAGTATGTCACATTTGGTATGTTTACTTTAGACAGATGGTTACTTAAGGTAAAAACGAATGTTGGTTGGATGGTCTGGGCGGATGTACTGGATAATGCGGATGTCGAGCAACCCAAAGGCTGTGAGTTCAAATCTCATCATGGACAACTTTAGCATTTTAGCAACTTATCATTTACTTATTACTTTTTAGCTACTTTGCTAATACTTAGCATGTTAGCTAACCCTAATCGTAACCCCTAACCTGGCTAACTTTAGCCACCTGCCTATAATTGATAAAATATCACACATTTTGTAACATATGTTTAGCAAATTCGGAACACATTGTACGTTTTAATTCATAAATATCATACAAAATGGGTGATGGACATCCACAAATTAATATAAGTCATACACAACATGAACAAAAGTGTGTGGACACCTGCTCGTCTAATATGTCATTCCAAAATCAAGGGCATTAATATTGAGGTGGTCCCCCCTTTGCTGCTACATTATAACAGCCTCCACTCATCTAGGAAGGATTCCTATTAGATTATTTTACCTTTATTTAACTAGACAAGTCAGTTAAGAACAAATTCTTATTTTCAATAACAGCCTAGGAACAGTGGGTTAACTGCCTTGTTCAGGGGCAGAACAACAGATTTTTACTTTGTCAGCTCAGGTATTCAATCTTGCAACCTTTCGGTTACTAGTCCAACGGTCTAACCACTATGCTATCTGCCGCCCCAAAAATTGGAACATCGCTGCGGGTACTTACTTCCATTCAGCCACAATAGCTTTGGTGAGTTTGGGCACTGATGTTGGGCCCTTTAGGCCTGGCTCGCAGTCGGCCTTCCAATTCATCCCAAAGGTGTTCGATGGGGTTGAGGTTAAGGCTCTGTGCAGTTCAGTCAAGTTCTTCCACACCAATCTTGACAAACCATTTTGTATATGGACCTTGCTTTGTGCACAGGGGCATTGTCATGCTGAAACAGGAAAGGGTCATTCCCCAAACTGTTACCACAAAGTTGGAAGCACAGAATAGTTTTGAATGTCATTGTATGCTGTAGCGTTAGGATTTCCCTTCACTGGAACTAAGGGGCCTAGCCCGAACCATGAAAAACAGCCTCATTCCATTATTCCTCCTCCACCAAATTTTACAATTGGCAATTTACAATTGAAATTAGGTTGCTTCTTGCTGTCGATACTTCTGCCGAAGTCTCAACAGCAAGCTTTTTCCGGAGGCGTTCGGCAATCGACTTCACCGGATTTCTAGTCATCGCTGCTCAATTTTTCATGTATCCATTTGTTTTGTCTTGTTCCTTGCACAACTGGTTTACATTCCCCAATTACACTACATGTATTTATTCCTCTGTTCCCCCTCATGTCTTTGTGGAAGATTGTTTGTGTGTTGTGTTTTTGAACGCACTAGGCTTGTGTGCATTTTTCCCGTGTTATTTCACGAAGCCTGTTTTGTATACATTTGATGTGTTGTGACTGTTTTGCGCATTATACACTTTGCCTTGTTGGCTGGAGGTTTTGGACGCAATTGCGTCCGTCTGTATATCTCTCCTGCCGAAATAAAGTGTGCGCCTGTTCACAATTCTCTGCTCTCCTGCACCTGACTTCAGCACAAGTACGTACACGCCTGACACTAGCTTCTGTCCGCAAATCCTTTGACAGTGTCACGGAATCCCCCGGTACTGCTGCTCATTCTGTTCCGGAGGTCTACGTCACCAGTCTCTAGGCGTCACTGAACTGTCTCATTATGCACACCTGATTCCAATTCCCCTGATTAGTAATTGTATATATGTGCCCTTTGCTCACCATTGTCTTGTCGGTTATTGTTCCAATGTCCGTTGGTCTGTGAGTTCCTCTGCTTTGTTATTTCGGCTTCCGTGCTACCTACCTCGCAAGGTGAGGTATTGAAAACACTGGTGCCAATAATTGACCCTTTCTGAGAAAAAAGTATTACTTGTTAAACAAAATCCTTATCTCTGAGCAAATGTATTAGTATAAAATAATATAATTTCCCTTTTTTTTGCCTACACTGTTGCTCAGTAATTGTGTTATTTATTTAGTATTTTTTATTAATATTTTGTGACTTACAAACCTGACTGACCTGGGGAGCCGCATTCTGTTAGACAGAAGCCTGTGACATGACAGACCAATCAGAACTCATCTCTCGGCATGTACAAGAATCGTGTCTTTCTCCAAATATAGCTCAGTGCTTTCTCATTGCCTAAACTATGCTCAACATTTTACATTTGTATTCATATTTACAGATCACATACGAGTTTGTAATTAAGGCACCGGAAAGTTCAAATATTCCAGAAGACATTTCAGCCACATAAAGAAAACATCTTTAGGAACTAGCGTCAAATAACTAGGATACTATAACCAATCCCATATTGGCTAATTTTCAGGTGTGGCGTTAACTCAAACTGTCATTTGAGCTACACCTTGTTTTTCAACATAAGTAAATTATGAGTGTCATCTGAGGTGACCCATCTATCTCCTGCCTTTATCTACATACCAATCACTGATATTAGTATTTTATCTGGTCCTTGATCTGCTGCGCGTCATCTGTCTTTGTGGTCACGAGTCTGACTTGCGTACTGTACTCCACCTGCATACTCTTCAGTGGAACACACACGCAATAGAGATTCATTGCTCGCACAGGTGTCTGTTCATGGACACATGTGTTCTCCCACTGGGCATATTCACCTACTCAAAGACAGCCAAAAGTTAGTTGAATGTCCAATGTCTATCACTATGCTTTCAACTATCTAAAAGCACAACTAAATTCCAATGGAAAAATGTCTGATTTTTGGTTTATTTCTCCCCCAAATGCCTATCACTGCGCTTTCAACCATAAAAAACAAATGTCACATGAATTCAATGTCAGATATTTGGTTTATTTATACAACAGATTGTGCTTCATCTAATAGCAGAACCAAATTATTTGGATTGCAGTTGAGATTACATTTAAAAGTGCATGGTACAAGTGATCAACGTCATTTGAGTTTCTGTGCAGATCATTACAGCAATTGTGAAAATCTCCACAGACCTGCAATGATCTATGCATGCTATCTTTATTATATGATTATATAACAAGAAAGTTATAGTTACAGTAACCTCAATGTGGCCATTGAGGTGTTACTCATTTTGAGGTTGAATGTTACATAACTTTGACTAAAGCCATAGGCTATTTTACAATCTAGCAAGTAGTGTTTCCCCACCATTGTTCTGTCCTGCTAAGCATTCAAAATGTAACAAGTTCGTTTGGGTGTCAGGGAAAATGTATGGAGTAAAAAGTACATCATTTTCTTTAGGAATGTAGTGAAGTAAAAGTTGTCAAAAATATCAATAGTAAATTACAGATGCCCCAAAAAACTACTTAGGTAGTAATTTATATTGCCCCTGAGCAAGATAGTTACCCACTGTTCGCCGAAGACATGGATGTCGATTGTGGCAGCCCCCGCAACTCTCTGATTCAGAGGGGTTAAATGTGAAAGACACATTTCAGTTGAATGCATTCAGTTGTTCCCTAAACTATTTTTTACTGAAGTACTGCAAGGGGCGTGGTGAGCTGGGCATACAAAAAATAATAATACTAGTAATAATTTGACAACCAAACACAAATCAAGATGAATAAATATTACCTTTTTAATCAGAAAAGAACCCGCAAGTTAGTATTTCAGTGTTAGTCTTCACCAGTTGTTTACGAAACTGATGATGACATGATCCTGTGGTTGAAATTTCACCATCAAAACAACAGTTGATAGCTTTTTTTCAATCAAATGTTTTTTTGTACGTAGATTCCACGTCACAATATGTTAACAAATTAGGTTGAAACAAACATTGATTAAATCAGTTTGTGCCCTGTGGGCTGTTCCGTATGTGTGCGTCAGGTACTCTGAAAAACACACCAGGTTGGTGGTATCTTACACAACTAACCGCAGTATACCTTATGTCTTCAGTTCTGCATAACTTCAAATTTAATGTGCTTAACATTCTATTGACTAGTGCTGACCTGGTCTTTTTCTGTTTTTAAAGAACTCATTTTGTTCAATTTTTTGAATTCCATTTCGTTCCTTTTTTTCAGTGACTTCGATACACAGTTTCTGTAGAGATAAATCCGATCAAGCCTGAACTGTGTGATATATAAGGGGGTTGTAGTTTCCAACAGGACAATATTTGAAATAGTTAAGCTCAGAAAACATTTTATTTAAACATTTTACAATGACCATAGTCAATTGTGCACCTGCTTATTTGTCTAGTCTGTTTGGAGCCGACAGAAACGGAGAAGAGAGAGCTAGCAATGACAGAGATAGAAAGTAGTTGCTTCGCGAGGTATCTCTACCTGAAAATACATGATCTACTATAAGTTACTGATAGTTGGTATTCAGCAGTCATAAAAGTATACTGTCACGCCCTGACCTTAGTTTTCTTTGTTTCCTTTATTATTTTGGTTAGGTCAGGCTGTGACGAGGGTGGTATGTGTATTTTTGTCTAGGGTTTTTGTACTTCTATGGGGTTTTGGTATTGTCTAGGTATATTTGTAGGTCTATTGTGTTCCCAATCAGAGACAGCTGTTTATCGTTATCTCTGATTGGGGATCCTATTTAGGTTGTCATTTTCCATTTTGGTTTTGTGGGTTATTGTCTATGTGTAGTTGCATGTCAGCACTTGTATAATACCATCACGTTCGTGTTGTTATTTTGTTAGTTTGTTTAGTGTTCTTCGCTTAAAATAAAAAATAATTTATTCATATCATGCTGCGCCTTGGCCTCCTCGTTATGACGAAGTTCCTTATATACCTTATTTACTTTAAAGAAATACTAAAATACTGATTTTGGCAGACAGTATAGGAAGTAACTTTATAGAGATGATGACTTAGAATGAAATAAGTAATCAAATAAAACATATGTTGTTAAATTAATGTGAAATGTGAAGCAGTAATGGGAAGTCACTACCAACGCATAGTGCAATTATTGTAAAAAAAAAAGAAGCAAATATCGAAACCGAAATCGGAAACCGTGATATTTTTTTTAAAGTGAACCTGAAACCGAACTGACCTCCAAAAACACCAATCGCTCAACACTACTATTGATGCACCCACAGCATGGGCCACATCTCAACCCAAAGCATGGGCTGCATCTCAACCCACAGCATGGGCCACATCTCAACCCACAGCATGGGCCACATCTCAATCCACAGCATGGGCTACATCTCAATCCACCGTTTGGGCTACAAACTAATATGACCACACTATAACCCATAAAAATTATTGGAGGTACGGATGTAGTTTTGTGTCAACAAAAGAAGGGTTTGAATATGTGTCAAAAAAGAAAACAATATTTTCTCATCTCCTAGATATAGGAGAGACACTTCAAAACCATATCATATTTTGACTGTCATATTTTGATCTTTTGATTTTGATATTTTGATGTTAGCTTAGTTGAAATTATCAAGCCACAAAGTCAAAAATATTCTAACCCAATCCTAACCCTAACCCCAACTTTAACCACACTGCTAATACCTAACCCTAATGTTAAATTAAGTCCCAAAGTCTCATTTTTGTTTACATGCATCTTTACAATATAGCCAATTTTGACTTTGCAGCTGGACCAACTAGCGTAAATCGCTAAGTTCTGCCTCCAGAGCAAGATTCATCACAATAAACATTAACCTGCGTCTTTTTCTGTCTTTTCATTAACCCTCTTTACCTCTTTTAATTTTAAAGGCTAGCTGGTGATCACAAAATTTTAAAAAAGGTTCATTGGGATGTCCCCACCATAAACCCTAACCCTAATCTTACTTAACCCCTAGCCTAAACCCAACCCCAACATGAACCCTTACCTAACCTTACCGTTACCTTAACCTTTTATATTTCAATTTCATTGAGATGATGTCAGAGGTGGGACGTCCCAAGAAGTTTGAAAATCAAATCTAATTGTTCTATTTAATTGTTCTTTGTCATGCCCAGAATAATTTCCAAAGGCCAGACTGCAATCAGTGTGTACCATACCAGAAATATGTTAATGTGATGATTCCTTACCTGAAATAAGTTAATGTGATGACATTGAATCAACATGAAAACTGATTGGATTTGCAAAAAGTAATCAACAAGGGAATTTAGTATTTTTTTCATTACATTTATTTTAACCTAAATTCAATTACATGTTGACATTTTGTTTATTTCACGTTAAATTCACATAGTTGACATGTTTTCAATGGGGTTCATGTCTGGAGTCTGAGATGGCCATTGCAAAATGTTGATTTGTAGTGACTTAATTAACTACTTTTAAATTTGGTGGTGGATCTTTGATTTCATGGGGCTATTTTGGATCCACTGGTCCTGGGCACATTAAGGTCAACGGCAATTGGGCGGCAAATGGGGTTTCAGTTGGGTGTTGTTTTTACAGTACCACACAACTTTGAACCCACAACTTGATCCACCCCCAGGCAAATGTGGCACCACAGATCCCAGAGTTCTGGGGCAATTCATTTATTCTTTGATGGTAACCAGGTGAAACTCAGAAACCTAGCTGTAGCAAGGACCTGAAGGGTTGAGCCTGCTCTAAATGCTTCAATGAGGGTAGATTGATAAAGAATTCCACATGATTCATGGACATGAGAGTAATTGGAGTGATTTGGTGTAACTAGAGGGACTTTGTCTGCTGTCAGGAGGAAGCTGTACCACATTTTCACACTCATTTGAACAAAGACAAACATAGCAATTTAGATGTGGAGTAAAAATTACCTTAGACTTATTTGAACTCTCAATCTGAAGCACTTGTCATTCACAAAAAACAGTTTACAGACTGTGAATTAGTGCAGTTTGTGTTCAGATTTCTTGGCAGTGCTGTACTTATCACATGAAACACACCCACAGTCTCCCAGAAAGCAGATCAACTTGATAATAATTGACTTGGAATGTATTTTCACTTTAGAGACTGACAATCTAACATCAAAGAGGACAGGTGTTGACGAATGACGGTTGTCATAAGTTTGAAAAATGCATCGTTACCGCCTTCCTGCCCCACAAACCCTTATCTAAATCTTGATCTCGATCTGCCACATTGTGTTGAGTGGATAACAGGAACCAGGTGTGAGATAACTGTATTGATTGTGTGAGCGCATAGACAGTCTACACAACTACAACGACTGACCGCTGAAGAGCTTAGGGGGCTGGGACCAGCTCGGGCGCCAACAATCAACGATAGGCTGAGTGAGTTTAAACCACGCCCAGTCTCTACTCTGACAGGCCGCCTCGGAAGCAGGAACTACTTCTGTCAAGAGTATATTATAATATCTTTGTCAGGAACAAGTCAGTTCTCTGTTTTGCCCTGCGAGGTGTGACAGAGAGCCGGTATATACAAAAATTTCTTAACTAATAAAAAAAACATAGCATACAATGCGGTGACTCATTGTCATATTTATCCTGATACCAGATTCGATTGATGCAACCCTAACATATTAAACGCTGTATTTTTAAACAATGATTAAATACTTTAGTACATTTTAGTTACAGCTAATTAGTCACTGACACCTTGTTAATAGTCTGAAAATAATGACTAACAAGGGAGCCAAAATGTCCTTTAAATCGGGGAATTTGGAAAGTGGGTGACTGATGCATCTGCATTGCTTAGAGATTATAAAGTTTAATAGTCACATGTACAGGGTTGCAGATGTAATTACAGTGTACAGTGAAATTCTTAATCTCAGAACTCCAACATTGCAGGACAATGTGAATAAAAATAATAACAAAAATGTAAATATTATATACATATTAACAACTGTAGCAATGATAAATGACCATTGGGTTGTGTGAAGGGTAAATGTCTGATGACAGAGAGAGGGGGGCGCGGGTCCATAGAAAGGGCAGTAGAGGGGAGCGGGGTGTAGGAAGGGGGTCCCTGATGATCTTCTTGGCCTTCCTGCAACAACCTGGTGCAACATAGGTGTCAGAGCTACAGTGGCTTGCAAAAGTATTCACCCCCTTGGCATTTTTCCTATTTTGTTGCAACCTGTAATTTAAATGGCTTTTATTTGGATTTCATGTCATGGCAATACACAAAAAAGTCCAACATTTTGAAGTGAAATGAAAAACATTCATCATTCTCTCGTTCACAGGTTAGCGTTTTTCGTCATGATTCTTGTTCTGGAGGTTCTGGATTTAAGTATGCTTTCTCTAATTCTCTCTTTCTCTCGTTCTTTCTCTCTCTCATAGGACCTGAGCCCTAGGACCATGCCTCAGGACTACCGGGCATGATGACTCCTTGCTGTCCCCAGTCCACCTGGCCGTGCTGCTGCTCCAGTTTAAACTGTTCTGCCTGTGATTATTATTATTTGACCATGCGGGTCATTTATGAACATTTGAACATCTTGGCCATGTTCTGTTATAATCTTCACCCGGCACAGCCAGAAGAGGACTGGCCACCCCACATAGCCTGGTTCCTCTCTAGGTTTCTTCCTAGGTTTTGGCCTTTCTAGGGAGTTTTTCCTAGACACCGTGCTTCTACACCTGCATTGCTTTCTGTTTGGGTTTTAGGCTGGGTTTCTGTACAGCACTTTGAGATATCAGCTGATGTATGAAGGGCTATATAAATACATTTGATTTGATTTGATACTTATAACATGAAACACACCCACAGTCTCCCAGAAAGCAGATAAACTTGATAATAATTGACATGGAATGTATTTTCACTTTAGAGACTGACAATCTAACATCAAAGAGGACAGGTGTTGACGAATGCCGGTTGTCATAAGTTTAAAAAATGCATCGTTACCGCCCTCCTGCTCCACAAACCCTTATCTAAATCTTGATCTCGATCTGTCACATTGTGTTGAGTCACATTTGAGAAGTAGAGAATGACACGGGTAGTCTGACTGATGTCTAACTTGAAATCCTCCTGACTTCAGAGTCTGGAAAGGCTATTTACAGTTGAAGTCAGAAGTTTACATACAGTGGGGAGAACAAGTATTTGGGTCGTTGTCATGCTGGAAAACCCATCCACGACCCATCTTCAATGCTCTTACTGAGGGAAGGAGGTTGTTGGCCAAGATCTCAGGATACATGGCCCAATCCATCCTCCCCTCAATACGGTGCAATCGTCCTGTCCCCTTTGCAGAAAAGCATCCCCAAAGAATGATGTTTCCACCTCTATGCTTCACGGTTGGGATGGTGTTCTTGGGGTTGTACTCATCCTTCTTCTTACTCCAAACACAGCAAGTGGAGTTTAGACCAAAAACCTCTATTGTTGTCTCATCAGACCACATGACCATCTCCCATTCCTCCTCTGGATCATCCAGATGGTCATTGGCAAACTTCAGCAGGGCCTGGACATGCGCTGGCTTGAGCAGGGGGACCTTGCGTGCGCTGCAGGATTTTAATCCATGACTGCGTAGTGTGTTACTAATGGTTTTCTTTGAGACTGTGGTCCCAGCTCTCTTCGGGTCATTGACCAGGTCCTGCCGTGTAGTTCTGGGCTGATCCCTCACCTTCCTCATGATCATTGATGCCCCACGAGGTGAGATCTTGCATGGAGCCCCAGACCGAGGGTGATGGACCGTCATCTTGAACTTCTTCCATTTTCTAATAATTGTGCCAACAGTTGTTGCCTTCTCACCAAGCTGCTTACCTATTGTCCTGTAGCCCATCCCAGCCTTGTGCAGGTCTACAATTTTATCCCTGATGTCCTTGCACAGCTCTCTGGTCTTGGCCATTGTGGAGAGGTTGGAGTCTGTTTGAGTGTGTGGACAGGTGTCTTTTATACAGGTAATGAGTGGAGAACAGAAGGGCTTCTTAAAGAAAAACTAACAGGTCTGTGAGATCCGGAATTCTTACTGGTTGGTAGGTGATCAAATACTTACTTATGTTATGCAATAAATGAAAATTAATTACTTAAAACTCATACAAAATTATTTTCTGTTTTTTAGAATCTGTCTCTCACATTTGAAGTGTACCTATGATAAACATTACAGACCTCTACATGCTTTGTAAGTAGGAAAACCTGCAAAATCGGCAGTGTATCAAATACTTGTTCTCCCCACTGTACCTCATAGCCAAATACATTTAAACTCAGTTTTTTTTACAATTCCTGACATTTAATCCTAGTTCAAATTCCCTGTCTTAGGTCAGTCAGGATCACCACTTTATTTTAAGAATGTGAAATGTCAGAATAATAGTAGAGTGATTTATATCAGCTTTTTTACATCTTTCATCACATTCCCAGTGGGTCAAAAGTTTACATACACTCAATTAGTATTTGGTAGCATTGCCTTTAAATCGTTTAACTTGGATCAAATGTTTCGGCTAGCCTTCCACAATAAGTTGGGTGAATTTTGGCCCATTCCTCCTGACAGAGCTGATGTAACTGAGTCAGGTTTGTAGGATCCTTGCTTGCAAATGCTTTTTCAGTTCTGACCACAAATTCTCTATAGGATTGAGGTCAGGGCTATGTGATGGCCAGTCCAATACCGTGACTTTGTTGTCCTGAAACCATTTTGCCACAACTTTGGAGGTATGCTTGGGGTCATTGTCCATTTGGAAGACCCATTTGTGACCAAGCTTTAAATTCATGACTGATGGCTTGAGATGTTGCCTCAATATATCCACATAATTTTCCGTCCTCAAGATGCCATCTATTTTGTGAAGTGTGCCAGTCCCTCCTGCAGCAAAGCACCCCTACAACATGATGCTGGCACCACCGAGCTTCATGGATGGGATGGTGTTCTTCGGTTTGTAAGCCTCCCCCTTTTTTCTCCGAGCATAACGATGGTCATTATGGCCAAACAGTTCAATTTTTGTTTCATCAGACCAGAGGACATTTCTCCAAAAAGTACAAGCTTTGTCCCCATGTGCAGTTGCAAACCGTAGTCTGTCTTTTTTTTATGGCAGTTATGGAGCAGTGGCTTCTTCCTTGCTGAGCGGCCTTTCAGGTTATGTCCATACAGAACTCGTTTTACTGTGGATATAGATAATTTTGTACCTGTTTCCTCCAGCATCTTCACAAGGTCCTTTGCTGTTGTTCTGGAATTGATTTGCACTTTTCATAACAAAGTACGTTCATCTCTAAGAGACAGAACGCATCTCCTTCCTGAGCGGTGTGACGGCTGCGTGGTCCCATGGTGTTTGTACTTGCATTATATTGTTTGTACAGATGAATGTGGTAAATTCAGGCGTTTGTTAATTGCTCCCAAGGATGAACCAGACTTGTGAAGGTCTACAATTTTTTTTTTTTTGGAGGTCTTGGCTTATTTCTTTTGATTTTCCCATGATGTCAAGCAAAGAAGGCACTGCTTTAGAAGGTAGGCCTTGAAATACAGGTACACCTCCAATTGGCTCAAATTATGTCAATTAGCCTATCAGAAGCTTCTAGAGCCATGACATAATTTTCTGGAATTTTCCAAGCTGTTTAAAGGCACAGTCAACTTAGTGTATGTAAACTTCTGACCCACTGGAATTGCGATACAGTGAATTATAAGTGAAATAATCTGTCTGTAAACAATTGTTGGAAAAATTACTTGAGTCATGCCCAAAGTAGATGTCCTACCGACTTGCAAAAACTATAGTTTGTTAACAAGAAATTTGTGGAGTGGTTGAAAAGCGAGTTTTAATGATACCAACTTAAGTGTATTTAAACTGGCGTGGCAGGCACCCCCTTCCAATACAACTGTTGGATTTTCAAATCCAAACGAGAGGTCAATACCCCAGGAAAATGTTTTTACGTTTTAGAAAAACAATCAAAGCTCAAGCCAACTTCTGCATGAATACTGCACTAACAAGGGACTTTTGTCCAGACCAGTGTGTCACAGCTCTCCCTCACTGTGTACCGAGTCAGCCAGGCTAAAACACGGGCACACGAAAAGTCACTAAAGCCAACAGAATAACACAACTACATTGAATTTATCAATCATACCTCTCAAGTACGGTGACATCGTTCTCTGGTTTATTTGACAGCCATCTTTGTTACTTGTGAGGATTCTGTGTTATGCACTATAGCCCATTACCATATATGTGATTGAATATTATCTGCTGTTGGCTTGTGTGGATGTATGTGTTATGCAACATAGCTGACTTGAGACATTGTTAACAGTTTCAGGGCCATGGGCCTTTCTCGTGATGGAAAAATACAGAATAACATGAAGACAGGGACTGTGCAATGAGTTGTGGGGGCACATTCAGAACGTAGTGTTGCGGGAACAAATGGTATTTTGTTAGATAACAGGAACCAGGTGTGAGATAACTGTATTGAGTGTGTGAGCGCATAGACATTCTACACAACTACAACGACTGACCGCTGAAGCGCTTAGGGGGCCAACAATCAACGATAGGCTGAGTGAGTTTAAACCACGCCCAGTCTCTACTCTGACAGGCCGGCTCGGAAGCAGGAACTACTTCTGTCAAGTGTATATTATAATATATTTGTCAGGAACAAGTCAGTTCTCTGTTTTGCCCTGCGAGGTGTGACAGAGAGCCCGTATATACGAAAATAGCTTAACTAATATAAAATACATAGCATACAATGCGGTGACTCATTGTCATATTTATCCTGATACCAGATTCGATTGATGCAACCCTAACATATTAAACGCCGTATTTTTAAACAATGATTAAATACTGTCGTAAATTTTAGTTACAGCTAATTAGTCACTGACACCTTGTTAGTAGTCTGAAAATAATGACTAACAAGGGAGCCAAAATGTCCTTTAAATCGGGGAATTTGGAAAGTGGGTGACTGATGCATCTGCATTGCTTAGAGATTATAAAGTTTAATAGTCACATGTACAGGGTTGCAGATGTAATTACAGTGTACAGTGAAATTCTTAATCTCAGAACTCCAACATTGCAGGACAATGTGAATAAAAATAATAACAAAAATGTAAATATTATATACATATTAACAACTGTAGCAATGATAAATGACCATTGGGTTGTGTGAAGGGTAAATGTCTGATGACAGAGAGAGGGGGGCGCGGGTCCATAGAAAGGGCAGTAGAGGGGAGCGGGGTGTAGGAAGGGGGTCCCTGATGATCTTCTTGGCCTTCCTGCAACAACCTGGTGCAACATAGGTGTCAGAGCTACAGTGGCTTGCAAAAGTATTCACCCCCTTGGCATTTTTCCTATTTTGTTGCAACCTGTAATTTAAATGGCTTTTATTTGGATTTCATGTCATGGCAATACACAAAAAAGTCCAACATTTTGAAGTGAAATGAAAAACATTCATCATTCTCTCGTTCACAGGTTAGCGTTTTTCGTCATGATTCTTGTTCTGGAGGTTCTGGATTTAAGTATGCTTTCTCTAATTCTCTCTTTCTCTCGTTCTTCTCTCTCTCTCATAGGACCTGAGCCCTAGGACCATGCCTCAGGACTACCGGGCATGATGACTCCTTGCTGTCCCCAGTCCACCTGGCCGTGCTGCTGCTCCAGTTTAAACTGTTCTGCCTGTGATTATTATTATTTGACCATGCGGGTCATTTATGAACATTTGAACATCTTGGCCATGTTCTGTTATAATCTTCACCCGGCACAGCCAGAAGAGGACTGGCCACCCCACATAGCCTGGTTCCTCTCTAAGTTTCTTCCTAGGTTTTGGCCTTTCTAGGGAGTTTTTCCTAGACACCGTGCTTCTACACCTGCATTGCTTTCTGTTTGGGTTTTAGGCTGGGTTTCTGTACAGCACTTTGAGATATCAGCTGATGTATGAAGGGCTATATAAATACATTTGATTTGATTTGATACTTATAACATGAAACACACCCACAGTCTCCCAGAAAGCAGATAAACTTGATAATAATTGACATGGAATGTATTTTCACTTTAGAGACTGACAATCTAACATCAAAGAGGACAGGTGTTGACGAATGCCGGTTGTCATAAGTTTAAAAAATGCATCGTTACCGCCCTCCTGCTCCACAAACCCTTATCTAAATCTTGATCTCGATCTGTCACATTGTGTTGAGTCACATTTGAGAAGTAGAGAATGACACGGGTAGTCTGACTGATGTCTAACTTGAAATCCTCCTGACTTCAGAGTCTGGAAAGGCTATTTACAGTTGAAGTCAGAAGTTTACATACAGTGGGGAGAACAAGTATTTGGGTCGTTGTCATGCTGGAAAACCCATCCACGACCCATCTTCAATGCTCTTACTGAGGGAAGGAGGTTGTTGGCCAAGATCTCAGGATACATGGCCCAATCCATCCTCCCCTCAATACGGTGCAATCGTCCTGTCCCCTTTGCAGAAAAGCATCCCCAAAGAATGATGTTTCCACCTCTATGCTTCACGGTTGGGATGGTGTTCTTGGGGTTGTACTCATCCTTCTTCTTACTCCAAACACAGCAAGTGGAGTTTAGACCAAAAACCTCTATTGTTGTCTCATCAGACCACATGACCATCTCCCTTTCCTCCTCTGGATCATCCAGATGGTCATTGGCAAACTTCAGCAGGGCCTGGACATGCGCTGGCTTGAGCAGGGGGACCTTGCGTGCGCTGCAGGATTTTAATCCATGACTGCGTAGTGTGTTACTAATGGTTTTCTTTGAGACTGTGGTCCCAGCTCTCTTCGGGTCATTGACCAGGTCCTGCCGTGTAGTTCTGGGCTGATCCCTCACCTTCCTCATGATCATTGATGCCCCACGAGGTGAGATCTTGCATGGAGCCCCAGACCGAGGGTGATGGACCGTCATCTTGAACTTCTTCCATTTTCTAATAATTGTGCCAACAGTTGTTGCCTTCTCACCAAGCTGCTTACCTATTGTCCTGTAGCCCATCCCAGCCTTGTGCAGGTCTACAATTTTATCCCTGATGTCCTTGCACAGCTCTCTGGTCTTGGCCATTGTGGAGAGGTTGGAGTCTGTTTGAGTGTGTGGACAGGTGTCTTTTATACAGGTAATGAGTGGAGAACAGAAGGGCTTCTTAAAGAAAAACTAACAGGTCTGTGAGATCCGGAATTCTTACTGGTTGGTAGGTGATCAAATACTTACTTATGTTATGCAATAAATGAAAATTAATTACTTAAAACTCATACAAAATTATTTTCTGTTTTTTAGAATCTGTCTCTCACATTTGAAGTGTACCTATGATAAACATTACAGACCTCTACATGCTTTGTAAGTAGGAAAACCTGCAAAATCGGCAGTGTATCAAATACTTGTTCTCCCCACTGTACCTCATAGCCAAATACATTTAAACTCAGTTTTTTTTTACAATTCCTGACATTTAATCCTAGTTCAAATTCCCTGTCTTAGGTCAGTCAGGATCACCACTTTATTTTAAGAATGTGAAATGTCAGAATAATAGTAGAGTGATTTATATCAGCTTTTTTACATCTTTCATCACATTCCCAGTGGGTCAAAAGTTTACATACACTCAATTAGTATTTGGTAGCATTGCCTTTAAATCGTTTAACTTGGATCAAATGTTTCGGCTAGCCTTCCACAATAAGTTGGGTGAATTTTGGCCCATTCCTCCTGACAGAGCTGATGTAACTGAGTCAGGTTTGTAGGATCCTTGCTTGCAAATGCTTTTTCAGTTCTGACCACAAATTCTCTATAGGATTGAGGTCAGGGCTATGTGATGGCCAGTCCAATACCGTGACTTTGTTGTCCTGAAACCATTTTGCCACAACTTTGGAGGTATGCTTGGGGTCATTGTCCATTTGGAAGACCCATTTGTGACCAAGCTTTAAATTCATGACTGATGGCTTGAGATGTTGCCTCAATATATCCACATAATTTTCCGTCCTCAAGATGCCATCTATTTTGTGAAGTGCGCCAGTCCCTCCTGCAGCAAAGCACCCCTACAACATGATGCTGGCACCACCGAGCTTCATGGATGGGATGGTGTTCTTCGGTTTGTAAGCCTCCCCCTTTTTTCTCCGAGCATAACGATGGTCATTATGGCCAAACAGTTCAATTTTTGTTTCATCAGACCAGAGGACATTTCTCCAAAAAGTACAAGCTTTGTCCCCATGTGCAGTTGCAAACCGTAGTCTGTCTTTTTTTTATGGCAGTTATGGAGCAGTGGCTTCTTCCTTGCTGAGCGGCCTTTCAGGTTATGTCCATACAGAACTCGTTTTACTGTGGATATAGATAATTTTGTACCTGTTTCCTCCAGCATCTTCACAAGGTCCTTTGCTGTTGTTCTGGAATTGATTTGCACTTTTCATAACAAAGTACGTTCATCTCTAAGAGACAGAACGCATCTCCTTCCTGAGCGGTGTGACGGCTGCGTGGTCCCATGGTGTTTGTACTTGCATTATATTGTTTGTACAGATGAATGTGGTAAATTCAGGCGTTTGTTAATTGCTCCCAAGGATGAACCAGACTTGTGAAGGTCTACAATTTTTTTTTGGAGGTCTTGGCTTATTTCTTTTGATTTTCCCATGATGTCAAGCAAAGAAGGCACTGCTTTAGAAGGTAGGCCTTGAAATACAGGTACACCTCCAATTGGCTCAAATTATGTCAATTAGCCTATCAGAAGCTTCTAGAGCCATGACATAATTTTCTGGAATTTTCCAAGCTGTTTAAAGGCACAGTCAACTTAGTGTATGTAAACTTCTGACCCACTGGAATTGCGATACAGTGAATTATAAGTGAAATAATCTGTCTGTAAACAATTGTTGGAAAAATTACTTGAGTCATGCCCAAAGTAGATGTCCTACCGACTTGCAAAAACTATAGTTTGTTAACAAGAAATTTGTGGAGTGGTTGAAAAGCGAGTTTTAATGATACCAACTTAAGTGTATTTAAACTGGCGTGGCAGGCACCCCCTTCCAATACAACTGTTGGATTTTCAAATCCAAACGAGAGGTCAATACCCCAGGAAAATGTTTTTACGTTTTAGAAAAACAATCAAAGCTCAAGCCAACTTCTGCATGAATACTGCACTAACAAGGGACTTTTGTCCAGACCAGTGTGTCACAGCTCTCCCTCACTGTGTACCGAGTCAGCCAGGCTAAAACACGGGCACACGAAAAGTCACTAAAGCCAACAGAATAACACAACTACATTGAATTTATCAATCATACCTCTCAAGTACGGTGACATCGTTCTCTGGTTTATTTGACAGCCATCTTTGTTACTTGTGAGGATTCTGTGTTATGCACTATAGCCCATTACCATATATGTGATTGAATATTATCTGCTGTTGGCTTGTGTGGATGTATGTGTTATGCAACATAGCTGACTTGAGACATTGTTAACAGTTTCAGGGCCATGGGCCTTTCTCGTGATGGAAAAATACAGAATAACATGAAGACAGGGACTGTGCAATGAGTTGTGGGGGCACATTCAGAACGTAGTGTTGCGGGAACAAATGGTATTTTGTTAGATAACAGGAACCAGGTGTGAGATAACTGTATTGAGTGTGTGAGCGCATAGACATTCTACACAACTACAACGACTGACCGCTGAAGCGCTTAGGGGGCCAACAATCAACGATAGGCTGAGTGAGTTTAAACCACGCCCAGTCTCTACTCTGACAGGCCGGCTCGGAAGCAGGAACTACTTCTGTCAAGTGTATATTATAATATATTTGTCAGGAACAAGTCAGTTCTCTGTTTTGCCCTGCGAGGTGTGACAGAGAGCCCGTATATACGAAAATAGCTTAACTAATATAAAATACATAGCATACAATGCGGTGACTCATTGTCATATTTATCCTGATACCAGATTCGATTGATGCAACCCTAACATATTAAACGCCGTATTTTTAAACAATGATTAAATACTGTCGTAAATTTTAGTTACAGCTAATTAGTCACTGACACCTTGTTAGTAGTCTGAAAATAATGACTAACAAGGGAGCCAAAATGTCCTTTAAATCGGGAATTTGGAAAGTGGGTGACTGATGCATCTGCATTGCTTAGAGATTATAAAGTTTAATAGTCACATGTACAGGGTTGCAGATGTAATTACAGTGTACAGTGAAATTCTTAATCTCAAAACTCCAACATTGCAGGACAATGTGAATAAAAATAATAATAAAAATGTAAATATTATATACATATTAACAACTGTAGCAATGATAAATGACCATTGGGTTGGGTGAAGTTTAAATGTCTGATGACAGAGAGAGGGGGGCGCGGGTCCATAGAAAGAGCAGTAGAGGGGAGGGGGGTGTAGGAAGGGGGTCCCTGTTGATCTTCTTGGCCTTCCTGCAACAACCTGGTGCGACATAGGTGTCAGAGCTACAGTGGCTTGCAAAAGTATTCACCCCCTTGGCATTTTTCCTATTTTGTTGCAACCTGTAATTTAAATGGCTTTTATTTGGATTTCATGTCATGGCAATACACAAAAAGTCCAAAATGTTGAAGTGAAATGAAAAACATTCATCTTTCTCTCGTTCACAGGTTAGCGTTTTTCGTCATGATTCTTGTTCTGGAGGTAGCTCTGCATAGTGGTCACTAGCTGACCAAGCCACAAAGTCCAAAAAATCGAAACCAATCCTAACCTTTACCCCAACTTTAACCACACTGCTAATACCTAACCCTAACGTTAAATTAAGTCCCAAAAGCTCATTTTTGTTTACATACATCTTTACAATATAGCCAATTTTGACTTTGCAGCTGGACCAACTAGCGTAAATCGCTAGGTTCTGCCTCCTGAGCAAGATTCATCACAATATTTTTCTGTCTTTTCATTAACCCTCTTTACCTCTTTTCATTTTAAAGGCTAGCTGGTGATCACAAAATAAAAATAAAAAGGTTCCTTGGGATGTCCCCACCATAAACCCTAACCCTAATCTTAATTAACCCCTAGCCTAAACCCAACCCCAACATGAACCCTTACCTAACCTTACCATTACCTTAACCTTTTATATTTCAATTTCATTGAGATGACGTCAGAGGTGGGACGTCCCAAGAAGTTTGAAAATCAAATCTAATTGTTCTATTTAATTGTTCTTTGTCACGCCCAGAATAATTTCAAAAGACCAGACTGCAATCAGTGTGTACCTTACCAGAAATATGTCAATATGATGATTCCTTACCTGAGGTAAGTTAATGTGATGACATTGAATCAACATGAAAACTGATTGGATTTGCAAAGAGTAATCAACAAGGGAATTTAGTATTTTTTCATTACATTTATTTTAACCTAAATTCAATTACATGTTGACATTTTGTTTATTTCACGTTAAATTCATGTTAGTTGACAAATCAGCCAAATGTGAATGAAAACTAGACGTTAAACTAATGTCTGCACCCAGTGGGCTTAGACCATTCCTCCATACAGAATTTGTTTAGATCTTTGATATAATTTCTCTGCGTTTATGGACTGGCCTATTCAATTCTAACCACAGGTTTTCAATGGTGTTCATGTCTGGAGTCTGAGATGGCCATTGCAAAATGTTGATTTTTAGTGACGTAATAAACTACTTTTAAATTTGGTGGTGGATCTTTGATTTCATGGGGCTATTTTGGATCTACTGGTCCTGGGCACATTAAGGTCAATGGCAATTGGGCGGCAAATTGGGTTTCAGTTGGGTGTTGTTTTTACAGTACCACACAACTTTGAACCCACAACTTGAACCACCCCCAGGCAAATGTGGCACCACAGATCTCAGAGTTCTGGGGCAATTCATTTATTCTTTGATGGTAACCAGGTAAGACTCAGAAACCTAGCTGTAGCAAGGACCTGAAGGGTTGAGCCTGCTCTAAATGCTCCAATGAGGGTAAAGTGATAAAGAATTCCACATGATTCATGGACATGAGAGTAATTGGAGTGATTTGGTGTAACTAGAGGAACTTTGTCTGCTGTCAGGAGGAAGCTGTACCAAATTTTCACACTCATTTGAACAAAGAACAACATAGCAATTAAGATGTGGAGTAAAAATTACCTTAGACTTATTTGACCTCTCAATCTGAAGCACTTGTCATTCACACAAAGCAGTTTACAGACTGTGAACAAGTGTAACATACTGTACAGTACAGTTTAACTGCACAGCCTTGCATTGATGCTACTGCAGCTTGTGTTCAGATTTCTTGGCAGTGCTGTAAGTGAAATTATGTTTGGGTTGGCGCCTCCCGTTGGGTTGTGCCGTGGCGGAGATCTTTGTGGGCTATGCTCGGCCTTGTCTCAGGATGGTAAGTTGGTGGTTGAAGATATCCCTCTAGTGGTGTGGGGGTTGTGCTTTGGCAAAGTGGGTGGGGTTATATCCTTCTTGTTTGGCCCTGTCCGGGGGTGTCATCGGATGGGGCCACAGTGTCTCCTGACCCCTCCTGTCTCAGCCTCCAGTATTTATGCTGCAGTAGTTCATGTATCGGGACCTAGGGTCAGTTTGTTATATCTGGAGTACTTCTCCTGTCCTATCCGGTGTCCTGTGTGAATTTAAGTATGTTCTCTCTAATTCTCTCTTTCTCTCTTTCTTTCTCTCTCTCTCTCGGAGGACCTGAGCCCTAGGACCATGCCTCAGGACTACCGGGCATGATGACTCCTTGCTGTCCCCAGTCCACCTGGCCGTGCTGCTGCTCAAGTTTCAACTGTTCTGCCTGTGATTATTATTATTTGACCATGCGGGTAATTTATGAACATTTGAACATCTTGGCCATGTTCTGTTATAATCTCCACCCGGCACAGCCAGAAGAGGACTGGCCACCCCACATAGCCTGGTTCCTCTCTAGGTTTCTTCCTAGGTTTTGGCCTTTCTAGGGAGTTTTTCCTAGACACTGTGCTTCTACACCTGCATTGCTTGCTGTTTGGGTTTTAGGCTGGTTTTCTGTACAGCACTTTGAGATATCAGCTGATGTATGAAGGGCTATATAAATACATTTGATTTGATTTGATACTTATCACATGAAACACACCCACAGTCTCCTAGAAAGCAGATAAACTTGATAATAATTGACATGGAATGTATTTTCACTTTAGAGACTGACAATCTAACATCAAAGAGGACAGGTGTTGACGAATGCCGGTTGTCATAAGTTTAAAAAATGCATCGTTACCGCCCTCCTGCTCCACAAACCCTTATCTAAATCTTGATCTCGATCTGTCACATTGTGTTGAGTCACATTTGAGAAGTAGAGAATGACACGGGTAGTCTGACTGACGTCTAACTTGAAATCCTCCTGACTTCAGAGTCTGGAAAGGCTATTTACAGTTGAAGTCAGAAGTTTACATACAGTGGGGAGAACAAGTATTTGGGTCGTTGTCATGCTGGAAAACCCAGCCACGACCCATCTTCAATGCTCTTACTGAGGGAAGGAGGTTGTTGGCCAAGATCTCAGGATACATGGCCCAATCCATCCTCCCCTCAATACGGTGCAATCGTCCTGTCCCCTTTGCAGAAAAGCATCCCCAAAGAATGATGTTTCCACCTCTATGCTTCACGGTTGGGATGGTGTTCTTGGGGTTGTACTCATCCTTCTTCTTACTCCAAACACAGCAAGTGGAGTTTAGACCAAAAACCTCTATTGTTGTCTCATCAGACCACATGACCATCTCCTATTGCTCCTCTGGATCATCCAGATGGTCATTGGCAAACTTCAGCAGGGCCTGGACATGCGCTGGCTTGAGCAGGGGGACCTTGCGTGCGCTGCAGGATTTTAATCCATGACTGCGTAGTGTGTTACTAATGGTTTTCTTTGAGACTGTGGTCCCAGCTCTCTTCAGGTCATTGACCAGGTCCTGCCGTGTAGTTCTGGGCTGATCCCTCACCTTCCTCATGATCATTGATGCCCCACGAGGTGAGATCTTGCATGGAGCCCCAGACCGAGGGTGATGGACCGTCATCTTGAACTTCTTCCATTTTCTAATAATTGTGCCAACAGTTGTTGCCTTCTCACCAAGCTGCTTACCTATTGTCCTGTAGCCCATCCCAGCCTTGTGCAGGTCTACAATTTTATCCCTGATGTCCTTGCACAGCTCTCTGGTCTTGGCCATTGTGGAGAGGTTGGAGTCTGTTTGAGTGTGTGGACAGGTGTCTTTTATACAGGTAATGAGTGGAGAACAGAAGGGCTTCTTAAAGAAAAACTAACAGGTCTGTGAGATCCGGAATTCTTACTGGTTGGTAGGTGATCAAATACTTACTTATGTTATGCAATAAATGAAAATTAATTACTTAAAAATCATACAAAATTATTTTCTGTTTTTTAGAATCTGTCTCTCACATTTGAAGTGTACCTATGATAAACATTACAGACCTCTACATGCTTTGTAAGTAGGAAAACCTGCAAAATCGGCAGTGTATCAAATACTTGTTCTCCCCACTGTACCTCATAGCCAAATACATTTAAAATCAGTTTTTTTTACAATTCCTGACATTTAATCCTAGTTCAAATTCCCTGTCTTAGGTCAGTCAGGATCACCACTTTATTTTAAGAATGTGAAATGTCAGAATAATAGTAGAGTGATTTATATCAGCTTTTTTACATCTTTCATCACATTCCCAGTGGGTCAAAAGTTTACATACACTCAATTAGTATTTGGTAGCATTGCCTTTAAATCGTTTAACTTGGATCAAATGTTTCGGCTAGTCTTCCACAATAAGTTGGGTGAATTTTGGCCCATTCCTCCTGACAGAGCTGATGTAACTGAGTCAGGTTTGTAGGATCCTTGCTTGCAAATGCTTTTTCAGTTCTGACCACAAATTCTCTATAGGATTGAGGTCAGGGCTATGTGATGGCCAGTCCAATACCGTGACTTTGTTGTCCTAAAACCATTTTGCCACAACTTTGGAGGTATGCTTGGGGTCATTGTCCATTTGGAAGACCCATTTGTGACCAAGCTTTAAATTCATGACTGATGGCTTGAGATGTTGCCTCAATATATCCACATAATTTTCCGTCCTCAAGATGCCATCTATTTTGTGAAGTGCGCCAGTCCCTCCTGCAGCAAAGCACCCCTACAACATGATGCTGCCACCACTGAGCTTCATGGATGGGATGGTGTTCTTCGGTTTGTAAGCCTCCCCCTTTTTTCTCCGAGCATAACGATGGTCATTATGGCCAAACAGTTCAATTTTTGTTTCATCAGACTAGAGGACATTTCTCCAAAAAGTACAAGCTTTGTCCCCATATGCAGTTGCAAACCGTAGTCTGTCTTTTTTTTATGGCAGTTATGGAGCAGTGGCTTCTTCCTTGCTGAGCGGCCTTTCAGGTTATGTCCATACAGAACTCGTTTTACTGTGGATATAGATAATTTTGTACCTGTTTCCTCCAGCATCTTCACAAGGTCCTTTGCTGTTGTTCTGGAATTGATTTGCACTTTTCATAACAAAGTACGTTCATCTCTAAGAGACAGAACGCATCTCCTTCCTGAGCGGTGTGACGGCTGCGTGGTCCCATGGTGTTTGTACTTGCATTATATTGTTTATACAGATGAATGTGGTAAATTCAGGCGTTTGTTAATTGCTCCCAAGGATGAACCAGACTTGTGAAGGTCTACAATTTTTTTGGGGAGGTCTTGGCTTATTTCTTTTGATTTTCCCATGATGTCAAGCAAAGAAGGCACTGCGTTAGAAGGTAGGCCTTGAAATACAGGTACACCTCCAATTGGCTCAAATTATGTCAATTAGCCTATCAGAAGCTTCTAGAGCCATGACATAATTTTCTGGAATTTTCCAAGCTGTTTAAAGGCACAGTCAACTTAGTGTATGTAAACTTCTGACCCACTGGAATTGCGATACAGTGAATTATAAGTGAAATAATCTGTCTGTAAACAATTGTTGGAAAAATTACTTGAGTCATGCCCAAAGTAGATGTCCTACCGACTTGCAAAAACTATAGTTTGTTAACAAGAAATTTGTGGAGTGGTTGAAAAGCGAGTTTTAATGATACCAACTTAAGTGTATTTAAACTGGCGTGGCAGGCACCCCCTTCCAATACAACTGTTGGATTTTCAAATCCAAACGAGAGGTCAATACCCCAGGAAAATGTTTTTACGTTTTAGAAAAACAATCAAAGCTCAAGCCAACTTCTGCATGAATACTGCACTAACAAGGGACTTTTGTCCAGACCAGTGTGTCACAGCTCTCCCTCACTGTGTACCGAGTCAGCCAGGCTAAAACACGGGCACACGAAAAGTCACTAAAGCCAACAGAATAACACAACTACATTGAATTTATCAATCATACCTCTCAAGTACGGTGACATCGTTCTCTGGTTTATTTGACAGCCATCTTTGTTACTTGTGAGGATTCTGTGTTATGCACTATAGCCATTACCATATATGTGATTGAATATTATCTGCTGTTGGCTTGTGTGGATGTATGTGTTATGCAACATAGCTGACTTGAGACATTGTTAACAGTTTCAGGGCCATGGGCCTTTCTCGTGATGGAAAAATACAGAATAACATGAAGACAGGGACTGTGCAATGAGTTGTGGGGGCACATTCAGAACGTAGTGTTGCGGGAACAAATGGTATTTTGTTAGATAACAGGAACCAGGTGTGAGATAACTGTATTGAGTGTGTGAGCGCATAGACATTCTACACAACTACAACGACTGACCGCTGAAGCGCTTAGGGGGCCAACAATCAACGATAGGCTGAGTGAGTTTAAACCACGCCCAGTCTCTACTCTGACAGGCCGGCTCGGAAGCAGGAACTACTTCTGTCAAGTGTATATTATAATATATTTGTCAGGAACAAGTCAGTTCTCTGTTTTGCCCTGCGAGGTGTGACAGAGAGCCCGTATATACGAAAATAGCTTAACTAATATAAAATACATAGCATACAATGCGGTGACTCATTGTCATATTTATCCTGATACCAGATTCGATTGATGGAACCCTAACATATTAAACGCCGTATTTTTAAACAATGATTAAATACTGTAGTAAATTTTAGTTACAGCTAATTAGTCACTGACACCTTGTTAGTAGTCTGAAAATAATGACTAACAAGGGAGCCAAAATGTCCTTTAAATCGGGGAATTTGGAAAGTGGGTGACTGATGCATCTGCATTGCTTAGAGATTATAAAGTTTAATAGTCACATGTACAGGGTTGCAGATGTAATTACAGTGTACAGTGAAATTCTTAATCTCAAAACTCCAACATTGCAGGACAATGTGAATAAAAATAATAATAAAAATGTAAATATTATATACATATTAACAACTGTAGCAATGATAAATGACCATTGGGTTGGGTGAAGGTTAAATGTCTGATGACAGAGAGAGGGGGGCGCGGGTCCATAGAAAGAGCAGTAGAGGGGAGGGGGGTGTAGGAAGGGGGTCCCTGATGATCTTCTTGGCCTTCCTGCAACAACCTGGTGCGACATAGGTGTCAGAGCTACAGTGGCTTGCAAAAGTATTCACCCCCTTGGCATTTTTCCTATTTTGTTGCAACCTGTAATTTAAATGGCTTTTATTTGGATTTCATGTCATGGCAATACACAAAAAAGTCCAAAATGTTGAAGTGAAATGAAAAACATTCATCTTTCTCTCGTTCACAGGTTAGCGTTTTTCGTCATGATTCTTGTTCTGGAGGTAGCTCTGCATAGTGGTCACTAGCTGACCAAGCCACAAAGTCCAAAAAATCGAAACCAATCCTAACCTTTACCCCAACTTTAACCACACTGCTAATACCTAACCCTAACGTTAAATTAAGTCCCAAAAGCTCATTTTTGTTTACATACATCTTTACAATATAGCCAATTTTGACTTTGCAGCTGGACCAACTAGCGTAAATCGCTAGGTTCTGCCTCCAGAGCAAGATTCATCACAATATTTTTCTGTCTTTTCATTAACCCTCTTTACCTCTTTTCATTTTAAAGGCTAGCTGGTGATCACAAAATAAAAATAAAAAGGTTCCTTGGGATGTCCCCACCATAAACCCTAACCCTAATCTTAATTAACCCCTAGCCTAAACCCAACCCCAACATGAACCCTTACCTAACCTTACCATTACCTTAACCTTTTATATTTCAATTTCATTGAGATGACGTCAGAGGTGGGACGTCCCAAGAAGTTTGAAAATCAAATCTAATTGTTCTATTTAATTGTTCTTTGTCACGCCCAGAATAATTTCCAAAGGCCAGACTGCAATCAGTGTGTACCTTACCAGAAATATGTCAATATGATGATTCCTTACCTGAGGTAAGTTAATGTGATGACATTGAATCAACATGAAAACTGATTGGATTTGCAAAAAGTAATCAACAAGGGAATTTAGTATTTTTTTCATTACATTTATTTTAACCTAAATTCAATTACATGTTGACATTTTGTTTATTTCACGTTAAATTCATGTTAGTTGACAAATCAGCCAAATGTGAATGAAAACTAGACGTTAAACTAATGTCTGCACCCAGTGGGCTTAGACCATTCCTCCATACAGAATCTGTTTAGATCTTTGATATAATTTCTCTGCGTTTATGGACTGGCCTATTCAATTCTAACCACAGGTTTTCAATGGTGTTCATGTCTGGAGTCTGAGATGGCCATTGCAAAATGTTGATTTTTCGTGACTTAATAAACTACTTTTAAATTTGGTGGTGGATCTTTGATTTCATGGGGCTATTTTGGATCTACTGGTCCTGGGCACATTAAGGTCAATGGCAATTGGGCGGCAAATTGGGTTTCAGTTGGGTGTTGTTTTTACAGTACCACACAACTTTGAACCCACAACTTGAACCACCCCCAGGCAAATGTGGCACCACAGATCTCAGAGTTCTGGGGCAATTCATATATTCTTTGATGGTAACCAGGTAAGACTCAGAAACCTAGCTGTAGCAAGGACCTGAAGGGTTGAGCCTGCTCTAAATGCTCCAATGAGGGTAAAGTGATAAAGAATTCCACATGATTCATGGACATGAGAGTAATTGGAGTGATTTGGTGTAACTAGAGGAACTTTGTCTGCTGTCAGGAGGAAGCTGTACCAAATTTTCACACTCATTTGAACAAAGAACAACATAGCAATTAAGATGTGGAGTAAAAATTACCTTAGACTTATTTGACCTCTCAATCTGAAGCACTTGTCATTCACACAAAGCAGTTTACAGACTGTGAACAAGTGTAACATACTGTACAGCACAGTTTAACTGCACAGCCTTGCATTGATGCTACTGCAGCTTGTGTTCAGATTTCTTGGCAGTGCTGTAAGTGAAATTATGTTTGGGTTGGCGCCTCCCGTTGGGTTGTGCCGTGGCGGAGATCTTTGTGGGCTATGCTCGGCCTTGTCTCAGGATGGTAAGTTGGTGGTTGAAGATATCCCTCTAGTGGTGTGGGGGTTGTGCTTTGGCAAAGTGGGTGGGGTTATATCCTTCTTGTTTGGCCCTGTCCGGGGGTGTCATCGGATGGGGCCACAGTGTCTCCTGACCCCTCCTGTCTCAGCCTCCAGTATTTATGCTGCAGTAGTTCATGTATCGGGACCTAGGGTCAGTTTGTTATATCTGGAGTACTTCTCCTGTCCTATCCGGTGTCCTGTGTGAATTTAAGTATGTTCTCTCTAATTCTCTCTTTCTCTCTTTCTTTCTCTCTCTCTCTCGGAGGACCTGAGCCCTAGGACCATGCCTCAGGACTACCGGGCATGATGACTCCTTGCTGTCCCCAGTCCACCTGGCCGTGCTGCTGCTCAAGTTTCAACTGTTCTGCCTGTGATTATTATTATTTGACCATGCGGGTAATTTATGAACATTTGAACATCTTGGCCATGTTCTGTTATAATCTCCACCCGGCACAGCCAGAAGAGGACTGGCCACCCCACATAGCCTGGTTCCTCTCTAGGTTTCTTCCTAGGTTTTGGCCTTTCTAGGGAGTTTTTCCTAGACACTGTGCTTCTACACCTGCATTGCTTGCTG
Organism: Oncorhynchus tshawytscha; assembly: GCF_018296145.1. Taxonomy (NCBI): domain Eukaryota; kingdom Metazoa; phylum Chordata; class Actinopteri; order Salmoniformes; family Salmonidae; genus Oncorhynchus; species Oncorhynchus tshawytscha. The sequence continues at coordinate 68,870,027 of NC_056438.1, forward strand.
TTTGGGTTTTAGGCTGGTTTTCTGTACAGCACTTTGAGATATCAGCTGATGTATGAAGGGCTATATAAATACATTTGATTTGATTTGATACTTATCACATGAAACACACCCACAGTCTCCTAGAAAGCAGATAAACTTGATAATAATTGACATGGAATGTATTTTCACTTTAGAGACTGACAATCTAACATCAAAGAGGACAGGTGTTGACGAATGCCGGTTGTCATAAGTTTAAAAAATGCATCGTTACCGCCCTCCTGCTCCACAAACCCTTATCTAAATCTTGATCTCGATCTGTCACATTGTGTTGAGTCACATTTGAGAAGTAGAGAATGACACGGGTAGTCTGACTGACGTCTAACTTGAAATCCTCCTGACTTCAGAGTCTGGAAAGGCTATTTACAGTTGAAGTCAGAAGTTTACATACAGTGGGGAGAACAAGTATTTGGGTCGTTGTCATGCTGGAAAACCCAGCCACGACCCATCTTCAATGCTCTTACTGAGGGAAGGAGGTTGTTGGCCAAGATCTCAGGATACATGGCCCAATCCATCCTCCCCTCAATACGGTGCAATCGTCCTGTCCCCTTTGCAGAAAAGCATCCCCAAAGAATGATGTTTCCACCTCTATGCTTCACGGTTGGGATGGTGTTCTTGGGGTTGTACTCATCCTTCTTCTTACTCCAAACACAGCAAGTGGAGTTTAGACCAAAAACCTCTATTGTTGTCTCATCAGACCACATGACCATCTCCCATTCCTCCTCTGGATCATCCAGATGGTCATTGGCAAACTTCAGCAGGGCCTGGACATGCGCTGGCTTGAGCAGGGGGACCTTGCGTGCGCTGCAGGATTTTAATCCATGACTGCGTAGTGTGTTACTAATGGTTTTCTTTGAGACTGTGGTCCCAGCTCTCTTCAGGTCATTGACCAGGTCCTGCCGTATAGTTCTGGGCTGATCCCTCATCTTCCTCATGATCATTGATGCCCCACGAGGTGAGTCTTGCATGGAGCCCTAGACCGAGGGTGATGGACCGTCATCTTGAACTTCTTCCATTTTCTAATAATTGTGCCAACAGTTGTTGCCTTCTCACCAAGCTGTTTACCTATTGTCCTGTAGCCCATCCCAGCCTTGTGCAGGTCTACAATTTTATCCCTGATGTCCTTACACAGCTCTCTGGTCTTGGCCATTGGGTTGGGTGAAGGGTAAATGTCCGATGACAGAGAGAGAGGGGGCGGGGGTCCATAGAAAGAGCAGTAGAGGGGAGTGGGGTATAGGAAGGGGGTCCCTGATGATCTTCTTGGCCTTCCTGCAACAACCTGGTGTGACATAGGTGTCAGAGCTACAGTGCCTTGCAAAAGTATTCACCCCCTTGGCATTTTTCATTTCATGTAATGGCAATACACAATATAATCCAAATTGGTGAAGGGAAATGAAAAAAATTACTTGTTTCAATTATTATTTTTTTATGTAAAAGTGGTGGGTGCATATGTATCCACCCCTTTGCTATGAAGCCCCTAAATAAGATCTGGTGGAACCAATTACCTTCAGAAGTGACATAATTAGTTAAATAAAGTCATCTGTGTGCACCCTGACAACACCAATCCCACAGTGAAGCATGGTGGTGGCAGCATCATGATGTGGGGATGTTTTTCATCGGCAGGGACTGGGAAACTGGTCAGAATTGAAGGAATGATGGATGGCGCTAAATACAAGGACATTCTTGAGGGGAACCTGTTTCAGTCTTCCAGAGATTTGAGACTGGGACGGAGGTTCACCTTCCAGCAGGACAATGACCCTAAGCATACTGCTAAAGCAACACTCAAGTGGTTTAAGGGGAAACATTTAAATGTCTTGGAATGGCCAAGTCAAAGCCCAGACCTCAAACCAATTGAGAATCTGTGGTGTGACTTAAAGATTGCTGTACACCAGTGGAACCCATCAAACTTGAGGGAGCTGGAGCAGTTTTGCCATGAAGAATGGGCAAACCTCCCAGTGGCTAGATGTGCTAAGCTTATAGAGACATACGCCAAGAGACTTGCAGCTGTAATTACTGCAAAAGGTGGTTCTACAAAGTATTGAGTTTGGGGGGATGAATAGTTATGCAAATTTCTTCAGCATCCTGAGGTTGAAGAGTCGCTGTCAAACCTTCTTCGCCAAGGTGTTCGTGTGTTTTGACCATTTTAGCTCTTCAGAGATGTGTACGCCGAGGAACTTGACGTTTTTAACCATCTTCACACTGACATTCTGAGAACCATGTATTTATCAGAGTTTGGTGAGAGCGTGGTTGTCCTGTAGTTATTTTGAGTACAACCTTCCAACAAATATCTTGGAACGGTGCAGGATAGATGCTTGGCTTTGGAATATTCTCAGCACAAAATAAATACATTTTTTGGGGCTATTTCATTATTAACAGAAGGTTTCATAAAAGTTCACATTTAAATTTTATTTCAATTTTGGTAGTATTCTAGGAATGTTCTGCAACTGGTTCGACATTGGGAATGTCCTAAAATAGTTCTGAGAACGTTAAGAAACAATGTTCTTCTGTGGGAATTTAAGTACTTCAGCATAACATTTTCTACAGGCAGAGACGTAACCAGGGTTTGAGTTCTAGTGAGGGCCAGAAAGAATGCTTCTTTTGAAGCTGGACAGTTTTTCTTCTGAAGAAAGAACATGCTTTTATCCAGATTCCCCCAATCTATATTTTCAACTATTCAGTCAGGTTGCAAATAAAGTGCCATTTTAGATGTATTTTGTCTGGAGCAATTGTACTGTTTAAAACACTATGATGAACTGTATTCCAAATAGCCTACTGTTAAATCATGTCACTTTATCTAGGTTGACTGGTTGTGTCACTCTGAGGGGTGGCAGGTAGCCTAGTGGTTAGAGCGTTGGACTAGTAACCGAAAGGTTGCTAGACCGAATCACCTAGCTGACAAGGAAAAAGCTGTAGTTCTGCCCCTGAACAAGGCAGTTAACCTGCTGTTCCTAGGCCGCCCCTGTAAATAAGAATTTGTTCTGAACTGACTTGCCTAGTAAAATAAAAATAAATGAGGACTACTCTGAAGTCAATATCTTGATTTTCATAACATTTTTCTTAAGGTCCAAGTTAGTCTTTCATTAGGTACTGCATATCTTTCCTGGCAAACCTCACCTAACTTTCTGCTTTTCAAATGGGTGTTCTTTTTACAGTATTACACAACTTGAAACCCCCCAAGCCTATTGAAAAAAGGAGGCGTGTTTATCGTTTCTAGTTAAGGTGTACGACTGAATAAAATGAGGGAGGATGGGAGGCTGAGTGCACAGGACGGAGAGGTGAAGACAGGTGCAGCTTCAAGGTAAGAGGAGTCTGGCTTTCATGCAAACAGACATTTATGGCACAATATACCCTGCTTTTACTATATGACATGTTTGAGGTGGCACACATCTCATTGACTAGGCTGGGCTAAGAAGTAACATCTGTTTTAATGCATTTATGCCATTTAGAGCCACATCAGGGAAAACTGTTTTTTTTTTAAATGTATATTTACTCACGTTTGCTGCTGGGACACACGAAGGAAACTAAAACAATTAATTGAGTTTTGCACTAGAAGCTGGAAGATACCCAACAACAGGTGAAGGTGGAGTTTTAATGCCAGCCTTTCCCCACAAACATTGTGCCCATGTTCCCCTGCTAAGACGTGGCATGCATCAACCAATGATTGGGTACCACATCTACTGTGTCATCGATGTGGATAGCTGATACATAAAATACCTATCAAGGCGTTGTAAGAGCTGGCATGCGTCAGCAATGCCTGGGCGGAGGTACAGTACATGCCCATTAAGTCATAGGAGCATTAGCAGCTCTTAAAGTGCCAGAACCACATTTTGGCCTTTGTAACACAGGCTCTGCTGAGTTATACCTACTATAATACGCTTAACTTGCTATAATAACTAAATCATTTTAATTGATTGCATTTATATATTGCCTTTCCAGCTGCTCAAAGTGCTGTAATGGGGGGCAAACTCACCTTATCCACCATAAATGTGTAGCACCCACTTGGGTGATGCATGGCAACCATCTGTGCCAGAACGCACACCACACATCAGCTATCAGGTGGAGAGGTGAGGAGTGTTATTGCCAATATGGAATGAGGGGCATGATTAGGTGGCCATGATGGAAATGGGGCCATGATGTGATTTTACGGACAGGATCTAAATTTGATCACCCTGTTGCAGGAGATTGAAACCTTTGTAGTGTATTTGAGGTTTAAAAAGGCTTCTAAAGTTTGTAATTTCCACTTTGAATGTTTCATTTTTTATTTTTGTTCGGTATATCCTGAAAACATACTACCGTTCAAAAGCTTGGGGTCACTTAGAAATGTCCTTGTTTTTGAAACAAAAGCAATTTTTTTTGTCCGTTTAAAATAACATCAAATTGATCAGAAATACAGTGTAGACATTGTTACTGTTGTAATTGACTAGAAAACGGCTGGAAACGGCTGATTTGTTTATGGAATATCTACATAGGCGAACCGAGGCTCATTATCAGCAACCATCACTCCTGTGTTCCAATGTACGTTGTGTTAGCTAATCCAAGTTGATCATTTTTGTAAGGCCTTTCGCAATTACTTTAGCACATCTGAAAACTGTTGTTCTGATTAAAGAAGCAATAAAACTGGCCTCCATTAAACTAGTTGAGTATCTAGAGCGTCAGCATTTGTGGGTTCAATTACAGGCTCAAAATGGCCAGAAACAAAGACCTTTCTTCTGAAACTCTAGTCTATTCTTGTTCAGAGAAATTGCCAAGAAACTGAAGATCTCATTCAACACTGTGTACTACTCCCTTCACGGAACAGTGCAAACTGGATCTAACCAGAATAGTAAGAGTGGTGGGAGGCCCCGGTGCACAACTGAGCAAGAGGACAGGTATATTAGAGTGTCTAGTTTGAGAAACAGATGCCTCACAAGTCCTCAACTGGCAGCTTCATTAAATAGTAACCTCCAAAACACCAGTCTCAACGTCAACAGTGAAGAGGCGAATCCGGGATGCTGGCAGCAGGGGTTCAAACTCTAGAACCCAGTTCCTACATTTGAATATAAACATGTATTTTATCTAACAAAACTATGTTACAATTTATCTCTGGGACCCTCAGGATGACAAATCAGAGTAAGATTACTGAATGTAAGTACATTATTTACTTTCAGAGGTGAATGTATCAAACCAGTTGCCGTGATAAATGTTTTTTTGTTGTTGTGCACTCTCCTGAAAAAATAGCAAGGTATATGTTCACTGTAATAGCTACTGTAAATTAGACAGTGCAGTTAGATTAAAAACCTCTTTAAGGATCGGACCTTTTGTTTCAATCAATATTCACCTAAAATGACATACCCAAATTAAACTGCCTGTAGCTCAGGACCTGAAGCAAGGATATGCATATTCTTGATACCGTTTAAAAGGAAACACTTTGAACTTTATGCAAATTTGAAACGAATGTAGGAAAATACAACACATTGGATCTGGTAAAAGATCTGGTATAAAACAAAGGGGAAAAATGTTTTTTTTTTATCAGATTTTTTCTATTCTCTTTGAAATGCAAGAGAAAGGCCACAATTTATTATTCCAGTTTAGGCACCATTTAGATTTTGGCCACTAGATGGCAGTAGTGTATGTGCAAAGTTTTAGACTGATCCAATGAACCATTGCATTTCTGCCCAAATGTGCCTAATTCGTTATTTAATACATTTTTAAGTTCATAACTATGCACTCTCCTCAAACAATAGCATGATATTCTTTCACTGTAATATCTACTGTAAATTGGACAGTGTAGTTAGATTAACAATAATTTAAGCTTTCTGCCCATATCAGATGTTTCTTACAACCTCATGCTAATCACGTTAGCTCATGTTAGCTCAACCGTCCCATGGAGAGAATTGTAAAAGTTTCTAACAATGATTGTATCTAAGGAAGGAAATATATCTATTCCCAAATATTTAAAGTAGAAATTTAGTCCTCCATCTGGGTCTTAAGAGGCAGTAGGGCAGATTTGGTTGGATTTATTTTATAACTTGAGATAGAACTGAATTTGAAACAGCGTTTGGGTGGGATTGAGATATATTGTCTAGATAAAGTAAGATATCATCGCTGTATAATGAGATGATGTGATCTGCAGAATTGAAAGATATTAGTGTAATTTCTTTCGATTGTCAAATTTGCCTAGGCCAGCGGTTCCATAGACAATAAAAAAACAGTGGTGAGATGGGATGACCTTTCCTGCTACTTCTAGTTATTTGGAACAGAACAGAGCAGGTATTGCCTGTTATTACTATGGCTGAGGGATTGGCATACAGTATTGTAATCATATCAATGAAATTGGAGCCAAGTCCCATACTGTACGTTCCAAAACTGACCAAAGATGTGACCATTCTAATTCATCAAAAGCTTTTTCTGCGTTGAGAGAGAGAACTGCCCAAGGAGCTTTGGTTTCTGATGAAGCATGTTAGATATGTAATAGACAACAGAGATTATCGGGGATAATCGTATTTTACAAACTCGCTTTGGTTCGGATGTACCAATTTGGGTTTTGAGTTTTGAGACGGGACGGCATGATTTGAGAAAATAGTTTAACATCTGTGTCTATCAAAGTTAAAGGGCGATAGTGAGAGCACTTGTTGGCCTCCTTACCTTTTTTTATGAAAGCGAAATTAGTGCTGTATTTACATCCATTTCAAATTAACCTTTGTGAACGGCTATGTTAATCATTTCAACTAACAGTGGACCTAATTGGTTCCAAAATTTGAAATAGACCTTAGGAGGAATACCATCCCAACCAGGTGATTTGCCTTTATTCATGTTATCCAATGCCCCTTTGAGTTCAAGGTGAGAGGTTCAGGCTCCCAGCAAGCCGTTAAAATGTGGTTGTTTATCTACCTTACTTGAATGCAATGACTGTAAGTCACTCTGGATAATGTGTCTGCTAAATTACCAAGATGTAAATGTAAAAGGCAAAAGGAACACTTGCAAAGCACACTGGGTATTATACTAATGAGCTTCACTACTAAACAAGACCAAATTTGGTCAGTCTGGACCAAATCCGAACCAATCATAGAAGTTTAGAAAGCATAGTACAGTACAGTACAGTAGAGCATAGTAAAGTATAGTGGAGTACGGTAGATTCCGAACATGTGAAATGTAGATGTCTACTTTTAGGTCAAATCAAGGCCGGTTCGGACCGGGACAGATCTGAACCAATCATAAACATCTATCTTTGTGGACGTTGTGACGTTGAAGTCAAGGCCGGTCCGTACCGGACCAAAAATCTGCATTTGTAGATGTTAAAATCAAAGCAAGGGCGGACTGACCAAATTTGAACAACTTTTTTTAAGGTCCATGGACGTCCAGCATCAGTCGCTGCTTAGTGGTCTCTCTATTCATAATTGCCTTCATCTCACTTTCAGATGAATCGACTTGTGGTTATCTTTGTGACTATCCTTGTCCCCACTGGATACAGTGCTGCAGAAGTTTGTAAGCGATTCTTTTATTATTTTGTTGGCCTGTGACTGTCTTCTGCTATATATTTTGTGACTCTTTGCATAACTTTTCCCCTTTTCAATTTGAACAGTGTGGTGTTACCATGATCCTAGTTGTAGTAAGTATTGATTTTAACCCCATGGTTACAGTGTACACTGAGTATACCAAACATTAGGAACACCTTCTTAATATTGAGTTGGACAGCCTCAATTCATCGGGGCATGGACTCAACAAGGTGTCGAAAGCATTCCACAGGGATGCTGGCCCATGTTGACTTAGTTGTGTCAAGTTGGCTGGATGTCCTTTGGGTGGTGGAACATTCTTGATACACATGGAAAACTGTTGAGCATGAAAAACAAATCAGCTTTGCAGTTCTTGACACAAGCCGGTGCTCCTGTCACGTACTACCATACCCTGTTTGAAGGCACTTCAATCTTTTGTCTTGCCGATTCACCCGCTGAATGATACACAATCTCAATTGTCACAAGGCATAATAAACCTTCTTTAACCTGTCTCTTCCTTCTTTAACCTGTCTCTTCCTTCTTTAACCTGTCTCTTCCTTCTTTAACCTGTCTCTTCCTTCTTTAACCTGTCTCTTCCTTCTTTAACCTGTCTCTTCCCCCCCATATACACTGATTGAAGCGATTTTAACAAGTGCTATAAATAAGCTTTCACCTGGATTCACCTGGTCAGTCTTTGTCATGGAAAAAGCAGGTGTTAATGTTTTGTATACTCAGTGTAATTTTTATTCACAAATTGTACATGAAGTATTTGCTTGAAGTGATTGTAATGGCAGTGGATAAGAGACTATAGAATGTATGTATTAGCATATTATATGACACTTATAAAACAATGGTATATTGAAACCATTGTATGATTGATTCCATGTTAAGATGACACTACTTGGCCCACCATTGCCAGTGAACATTGCAACGGATCCCGTCAGTCTCCCATCAACATCATCTCCGCGTCGGCAGTGGGCGACGCAAACCTGGCTGAATTCAACTTCACCAAATACGGAGACAACTCTACAATGAAGAATATCAAGAACACTGGCGAAACTGGTGAGGAGATTGAATGGATGCCTTGCCTTCTCAATCCATCAGTTGTGGAAAAAGTACCCAATTTTCATAGTTGAGTAAAAGTAAAGATACCTTAAAAGAAAATGACACAAGTAAAAGTAAAAGTTACTCAGTAAAATACTACTTGAGTAAAGTAAAGTCTACAAGTATTTAGTTTTAAAGTATAAATCATTTAAAATGTCTTATATTAAGAACACCAGACAACACAATTATTATTATTTTTTTAATTTACAGATTGCCAGGGGAACAGTTCAACAATCAGACAAAATTCATAAATGAGACATTTGTGTTTAGTGAGTCTGCCAGATCAGAGGCAGAGATGTTCTCTTGATAAGTGCATAAATTAGCCAATTTTCCTGTCCTGCTAAGTATACAAAATGTAACGAGTACTTTTGGGTGTCAGGGAAAAATGTAAGGAGTAAAAGTACATTATTTTCATTTGGAATGTAGTGGAGTAATAGTAAAAAAATATATATAAATAGTAAAGTTAAATACAGACTTTACAGACCCAAAAAACAGACCCCAAAAAACTACTAAAGCAGTACTTAAAAGTATTTTTTATTTAAGTACTTTACACCACTACAATCCATACACAGTCCCACTTGAGGATAATGTACAGTACCAGTCAAAAGTTTGGACACACCTACTCATTCAAGGGTTTTTCTTTATTTTTACTATTTTGTATATTGTAGAATAAGTGTTGACATCATAACTATGAAATAAAACATATGGAATCATGTTCTAACCAAAAAAGTGATAATCAAAGAAAAATATAATTTATGTTTAAGATTCTTCACAGAAGCCACTCTTTGACTTGATGACAGCTTTGCACACTCTTGGCATTATCTCAACCAGCTTCATGAAGTAGTCTTTAAGGAGTTCCCACATATGCTGATCACTTGTTGGCTGCTTTCCTTCACTCTGCAGTCCAACTGATCCCAAACCATCTCAATTGGGTTGAGGTTTGGTCATTGTGAAGGCCAGGTCATCTGATGCAGCACTCCATCACTCGACTTCTTGGACAAATAGCCCTTACACAGCCTGGAGGTGTGTTTGGGGTCATTGTCCTGTTGAAAAACAAATGATAGTCCCACTAAGCGCAAACCAAATGGGATGGCATATTGCTGCAGAATGCTGTGGTAGCCGTTCTGGTTAAGTGTGCCTTAAATCACAGACAGTGTCATCAGCAAAGCACCCCCACACCATAACACCTCCTCCTCCATGCTTCACGGTGGGAACAACACATGAAGAGACCATCTGTTCACCTACTCTGCGTCTCACAAAGACACGGCAGTTGGCACCAAAAATCTCAAATTTGGACTCATCAGACCAAAGGACAGATTTCCACCGGTCAATTGTTCGTGTTTCTTGGCCCAAGCAAGTCTCTTCTTATTATTGTTGTCCTTTAGTAGTGGTTTCTTTGCAGCATTACGACCATGAAGGCCTTATTCACGTAGTCTCCTCTGAACAATACATGGTGAGATGTGTCTGTTACTTAAACTCTGTGAAGCATTTATTTGGACTGCAATCTGAGTCTGATAACTCTAATAAATTTATCCTCTGCAGCAGAGGTAACTCTGGGTCTTCCTTTCCTGTAACGGTCCTCATGAGAGCGAGTTTCATAATAGAGCTTGATGGTTTTTGCAACTGCACTTGAAGAAAACTTCAAAATTCTTGACATTTTCCAGATTGACTGACCTTCATGTCTTAAAGTAATGATGGACTGACATTTCTCTTTGCTTATTTGAGCTGTTCTTGCCACAATATGGACTTTATCTTTTGTATTGCACCTCTACCCTGTCACAACCCAACCGATTGGCTCAAATGCATTAAGAAGGAAATAAAGTCCACAAATTAACTTTTAAGAAGGCACACCTGTTCATTGAAATGCATTCCAGGTGACCATCTCATGAAGCAGGTTGAAAGAAGGCCAAGAGTGGGCAAAGCTGTATATGTATTTTATATATATATTATATATATTATATATATATATTTTATATATATATTTTGATTTGTTTATCCCTTTTTTGATTACTACATGATTGTGTTATTTCATAGTTTTCATGTCTTTACTATTATCCAACAATGTAGAAAATAAAATAAAAACTGGAATGAGTAAGTGTGTTCAAACTTTTGACTTGTACTGTATGTACCAAACCAGGAACCTTAATGTTCGAAATGTAACCAATTCCTCTCTTTTTGTTCCTCTTCTCTTTCTTTCAGTCAAAGTGACGCTCACGAGGGGTGTCCAGGTTACAGGTGGGGCACTGTCTGAGGCCTATGACAGCCTGCAGTTTCACCTCCACTGGGGGAATGGTACCTCAGTACCTGGGTCAGAGCACACAGTGGATGGAACCCGCTACCCCATGGAGGTATGGAAAGGTTCAACGCAACCCACCCCACCACCCTTCATGGATTGGAGCATGCATGGCTGGAGGGAGTTTCCACCATATTCCAAACACTAGTCCATTACATTTGTTTGTTTATTTGAATCACCATTAGCTTTTGCTGAAGCAGCAGCTACTCTTCCTGTGGTCCTTTTAAATTCATGAGGAGAAATGTATGAGTGTACTTCGGGCAAAAAGTATAGAATCTGAATGTAGCCCATGTTACATGTGGTGAATTTTTATACTGATGCAAATATACCACACTGCAATGGATCAATATCAAGGTCTTAGTGACCTTTGAAGAGCTGTATATATGGCCGATTGTAGTCTACCTTTTTAAATGTATTATTCCAACGTTTGAATTTCCCAATGGATTCAGATAACTTTTTACATCAACTGTTCTGCTTCACCTTTCAGTTGCACATAGTAAATGCCAAGTCTTCGCTCAATGGTAACACGACTGCAGCCGTTGCAGACAGCACAGGACTCGCTGCTCTTGGCTTCTTCATAGAGGTGAGAGGATGCTTTAACCTTCATAGAAATGGCATCCATTTTTCCACAGTAGATTAGGCATTTTAATGTTTTCTTGCTGTTTTCTATGACTAAAGTCTTTGTTTTTCAAACAGGCCATGCCGGGTAATGCAACAGGTTCACCAGCAGCCTGGAATACCCTGACATCCTACTTGGCCAACATCACACTAAAAGGTGAGAGGAGAAATTTGACTGGTTCTGACTACTTCCTCAAAATAAAGTTTGGAAGAGGATTTGGCATTAGTTTTCTCTTTGAATTCAAAATGAGTCATTTTCTTGTTCAATTTCAGTAGCATATGATTTTATATAGGTTTTTTCTTTCTCTCTTCCTCAAGATGATATTGTAAACATTACTCATGCTATTTCATTGGATGAGCTCCTGGAAGGGGTGGACCGTACCAAATACTACCGTTACCTTGGCTCCCTGACCACTCCAAATTGCAACGAGGCTGTGGTTTGGACCGTGTTCAAGGACCCTATCAAAGTCAGTCAGGACTTGGTGAGTTTGTACAACAATTATACCATAAACTCAACACCATGGACTATAATCCCATATCGGTAACACTTTAAAATAAGGTTCCATTTGTAAAGAGTTTATAAAGGGATTATAATTATGTTATTAACAATCGTTGAAAAATTTATAAATCAATAAAAAGTTATATCGAATTGGTCAAAATAGTGCAATAACTGGTCAGTGTTTGCAAAATATTGAGCCAGTATTTACATCCAGTTATTAACCATTAATAAATGCACTTAGAAAATGCTTATAAGATTAACCAACCCTTATGTGTTATCATATAACCTCATTTTCAATATTTGCACAGTTGAACAGTGATTTTCTTACTTTTGGGTGTGATGCATAGGTGCTCTGTCCAAGGAACATAAGAGGTTTCTTTTAATGATGTGTCTAGACCACAAGGTTCCCTCGGGGACTGCTGCCCAGAAGAAATATCAGCATGTGCAGAGAAGCACGAGATTGAACTTCACTCAACTTTCTGGAGTGTTCCCTTTAGTTAACACTATCAACGTTTCCCTTTACTGTGGGAATTGCGATAGAATCAACGCAATATTAGCCACTTTCAATGCAACATACCGAAACATAACGAACTATGCAAGACTTAGTATGGAAAATAAACTATGCAAAAGATTTTGTTGTAGGCAGAAGGCATCGGAGTAGAATTCTATTGCATTGACAGGCACGACTCAGGCCCATACTCTAGGTGCGGTCTGGTGCGCCATAACCAACCAAAGCTGCAGTAGGCCTACATGAAAATGGACCAATGCCATATATGGATCTGTGCCATTTACTTTGAACCGGACTGTTTTTACAGCATGAGCGGTTGTGAGTCGATGTGCTTGTTTTGAGATCAAAGTGAGAGCAACATGTAGCAACCTGTGCACATTTGTTAATATCCTTTGTTAGTTAGTGAGTTATTAGCCCATTTATAGATAATTTGTAGTTAGCAATGGGGGAGTGATTGCTTCTTACAAGAGCACACATGTCTGCATTTCTAGACATCTTTGAAAAAAAAAATGTTTTTGGCCTTAATTAACTATTATTTGAGAACATTCCTAATGTCAAACCAGTTGGAGAACGTTCCTAGAACATGACCAACATTTAAGTGACATGTAACCATGTTTGAACTTTTAACAAACATTCTGTTAAAGTAATGAAATACCAAGAAAATAAAGGTTCATTAAATGTGCTGAGAATGTTCCAAATGCACTATTCCCAGAAAGTTGTGGGAAGTTTATATGTAAAATAATCATAGGACAACCACACTCTTGCTGTCAGAGTCGTGTGTATAGATGGCAGGGAAGTCAGGCGCAGGAGAGTCAAACGGAGTGTAATGGAGTCTTTTAATATAAGTGTGTGGGAAGACAAGACAAAACAATGGAAAATGAAAAATGGATCAATGATGGCTAGAAGGCCGGTGACGTCGACCGCCGAGCACCACCCGAACAAGGAGAGGCAACGACTTCAGTAGAAGTCGTGACACTTGCCAAGATCTAAGAAACATATGGTTATCAGAACGTTATGCCCTAGCTGGGTTGTAACGGATTACACAGTAAGGGAGAAGATGTAATATCCACTGGGGTAGTACAACAAAAGATCATTCATATGTGATGTACTAACTGGCTCTGCAAAAACTCATGAACATACAGTTTAAGTCGAAAGTTTACATAGATCATAGATAAATACATTTAAGCTCAGTTTTTTCACAATTCCTGACATTTAGTCAGAGTAAAAATTCCCTTTTTTAGGTCAGTTAGGATCACCACTTTATGTTAATAAGAATGTGAAATGTCAGAATAATAGTAGAGAGAATGATTTATTTCAGCTTTTATTTCTTTCATCACATTCCCAGTGGGTCAATTAGTACTTGGTAGCCTTGCCTTTAAATTGTTTAACTTGGGTCAAATTTTTCTGGTAGCCTTCCACAAGCTTCCCACAATAAGTTGGGTGAATTTTGGCCCATTCCTCCTGACAGAGCTGGTGTAACGGAGTCAGGTTTGTAGTCCTCCTTGATCGCACATGCTTTTTCAGTTCTGCCCACAAATGTTCTGTAGGATTGAGGTCAGGGCTTTGTGATGGACACTCCAATACCTTGAAGTTGTTGTCCTTAAGCCATTATATAGATACTTTTGTACCGGTTTCCTCCAGCATCTTCACAAGGTCCTTTGCTGTTGTTCCGGGATTGGTTTGCACTTTTTGCACCAAAGTACATTCATCTCTAGGAGACGTCTCCTTCCTGAGTGGTTTGACAGCTGCGTGGTCCCATGGTGTTTATACTTGCGTACTATTGTTTGTACAGATGAACGTGGTACCTTCAGGAGTTTATAAATTGCTCCAAGAATGAACCAGACTCGTGGGGGTCTACAATTTTTTTTTAATGATTTTGATTTTCCCATGATGTGGGATTTTCCCATGATGTCAAGCAAATAGGTATTTTGTTTGAAGGTAGGCCTTGAAATACATCCACAGCTACACCTCCAATTGACTCAAATGATGTCAATTAGCCTATCAGAAGCTTCTAAATACATGACATAATTTTCAGGAATTTTCCAAGCTGTTTAAAGGCACAGTCAACTTAGTGTATGTAAACTTCTGACCAACCGGAATTGTGATACAGTGAATTATAAGTGAAATAATCTCTCTGTAAACAATTTTTGGAAAAATGACGTGTGTCATGCACAAAGTAGATGTCCTAACCGTCTTGCCAAAACTATAATTTGTTAAAACTTCTCTTCCTGTTAAAACTCCTCTTCCTGTCTGCATGACGTGCCCAAGTAAACTGCATGTAGCTCAGGCCCTGAAGCCAGGATATGCATATAATTGGAAAGAAAACCCTTTGAAGGTTGTGGAAATGTTATAATAATGTAAGAGAATATAACATAGTAGATATGGTAGGAGAAAATCCAAAGAAAAACCAACCAGACATTTTTTTTTGAGAGACCATCCTCTTAGAAAGGCAAGAGAATGAAGACAGGACGCACCTGCTAAAATCGGTTTCCTATTGAACATTCTTCTTTCTGTAAGAAATATTATAGATTGATTACATTGTAGGGTATCTGAGGAGTTAATATAAAAATATTTTGAATTGTTGAAACAAAGTTTAGGGGTAGATTTTCAGAGTGGATTACTCAAATCGATGTCGACAACTAAACTGACTTTTTGGAATATAAAGAAGGATTATATCTAAAAAAAAACACTACATGTTATAACTGGGACCCTTTGGATGACAAATTAAAGGAAGATTTTCAAAAAGTAAGTGAATATTTAATCATTATTTGTGAATTTCTGAAACCTGTGCCGGTGGAAAAATATTTTGAAGTGGGGATCCATCCTCAAACAATCGCATGGCATGTTTTGTAATAGGTACTGTAAATCGGACAGTGCAGTTAGATTAACAATAATTTAATCTTTCAGCCGATATAAGACACATATGTACATAAATGTTTAATACCCATAATATTTATGATTATTTATTTGAATTGCACGCCATCCAGTTTCAAAGGAAGTTGTCCCACTAGAAGATATGTGTGGAGTGGTTGAAAAATGAGTTTTAATGACTCCTAAGTGTATGTAAACTTCTGACTTCAACTGTACACACATTTCAGGAATTTGTCTGGTTTTAATCTAACTTTTAATCAAAATGCAATTACATGCCTCAGTTTTTTGGGGGTTATTTATGTATTTACTTGGAGAGCAATTTGCCACAAAGTTTAGTTGATTTCACGTTACTTGGCATCTCAAATAAAATTAGATGTTGAACTGACGTCTGTGCCCAGTAGGTAAAGCCATTGGGCCAGCCTGATGTCACACTTATGTCTATGATCCAATCTGCAATTAATTAAGCTTCTCCCCTCAGATTGATCTCTTCAGTACAACAGTGCACATTGACCACAACTCCACCTCTGCCTTGATGACTAATGTCTTCAGGAACATCCAGCCTGTCAATGGCAGGATGGTGACGACCCAGAGCAGTCCAAACACAGCCCCGCCAGTGTCAGGAGCCTCCACAAAGTGCTCCTCTCTGGGCCTTATGGCCCTGGCCTGGATGCTGCTGAGGGTTTAGTGTCGGCAGGTAATGCCTCACCTGAAGCGCACTTCCATGTCTCCATTAACCCTAAAGCTAAATACTGTACATTGATTACCACATGGGTCATTTTGACCTCATGGAGAAACTATTGGAAAAAACAACAATCATAGCAAAATATAAACTTATTTCGTATCAAAACATCATTATTTAGACATGTAATTAATATTATCTAAACAAATAAATGTAAAGACCAAAACAGAAGTACAGTCAATTTGCAGACACTAACAAACTAATATACAGTGCCTTCGGAAAGTGTTCAGAAATCCTTGACCTGTTCCTCATTTTGTTACATTACAGCCTTATTCTAAAATTGATTACATTGTTTTTTCCCCTCATCAATCTATACATAATACCCCATAATAACATAGCAAAAATAGGTTTTTAGAAATGTTTGATAATATGTTACAAATTAAAAATGGAAATATCACATTTAAATAAGTATTCAGACCCTTTACTCTTTACTTTGTTGAATCACCTGGCAGCGATAACAGAATTGAGTCTTCTTGGGTATGACACTACAAGCTTGGCATACTGTATTTGGGGAGTTGCTTCAATTCTTCTCTTTATTTCATAGTTTTGATGTCTCAGTATTATTCTACAATGTAGAAAATAGTAAATATAAAGAAAAACCCTTCAATGAGTAGGTGTGTCCAAACTTTTGACTGGTACTGTATATCCAAACATATTTTAATGCTCCATTCTGCTTTTGAAACATTTTTAAAGCAATGATTCAGAAATATAGTACCCAACATGAGCTTTGTAAGGGATTACACAAGAAGGGAAATGACAACATAGAAATATTTTTAAACAATTCCTGCAACAACAGGATGATCAAAAGATACGGGGTATGTACACACATTTCAGAAATGTGCTTTGTTTTAAGGTAAGGGTAGATGTTGTTTTCATATGTTCACCACAAGGTGTCACTGTTAGAAAGGTTAAGATGAATTACTTGTATGGATAAAGAGGTGAAGCAATGCAGACTGGGAGAATGATTAGACGGATGTGAGTAAAAGCCATGTTAAAACTTACCTCTCTGCCTGGACCTTTTGTTACTGAGTAAAGTCTTCAGTTACTATACGCAACAGCTAGCAAACTATTTAACTGTAGAGTCTGACCTGCATATCTATTGATTATGATTCATCATGGCAGACTGACACACTTTCATCATATCCTTCCCACTAGGCATCAACCAGATGATGAATTCTTTCCACAGTCAAAGTTCACATGTTCAAGAAGGCATTTCTAAATATGCATTTTGATTAAAATATATATATTTCATGTTTCAAATGCCTCTCCTGTGAAGTAGTAACGTCCGCCTTCCGCCCCGTTCGCGTGCGACGTCACATTTGTACATTTTCTCACTACTGAACCATGCTGTGCGGAGCTGAACGAAGCTGTTTTGCACTGGTCTGGTTATGTATGCTGGAACCATGCTGGAAAGGACAATGTGAATGTGAAATAGCTGAGCCAGCTCAGAGCAGTATTGGTAGGCAAGATAATGTGAAAGGCTAATAGGAGTCAATAGACTGACAATTTAATTACTGTAACTGCTAGTAGAGCAACTGACTTTCTCCAAACAATTACTTCTTAATTCAAAGAAAGACGTAATCACTATATGTAGTGAGTATAACAATGAGTTTGAGAATTTGTATAAAATAGTGTGAAAACTATTTGAACAAACAATGTACCTCTATGATGATATTAAAGAAAGTGAGGGGAAGAAATGGATAGGTGAACACAGAAAGAGCAAGATAACTGCATTTGGAGGTTTTATGATTTATTTAACCTTTATTTAGCCAAGCAAGTCAATTAAGAATAAAGTCTTATTTGCAATGGCAGCCTGGCAAGAGACAGAAGGCCTCCTCTGGGGTCAGGGTGCTGGAATAAAAAAAGAAAGAAGCAAAAAAAAAACATTTGAAGGCAAAACGGCCAACACAGACAGAAGACACTGGCAACAGCACAAATACAACAGCAAACAAATAGTGGATGTGTGTGTGCATGTAGGCTATTGAACGATGGAGGGGTTATGAACATTGGAAATGTATGAAATGTATTTGTAGCATCATGTATTTGTGTTGTTGTTTAAATGATCCAATCACCTCCAATACAATAAGCCAAGAAAAAATATTGCATTCAAAAACTAAAACAGCCAATACATGGAATTTTGAAAATCAAATCTAATTCTTGTTTTGATTGTCCTTTGTCATCCCCAGATTTATTTTCAAATTATTATTTATTTTTTAGACTGCAATCTGTATACTTTAGCTGAAATAAATGATACTATGGTAGATTATGTAATTATTTTGTATGGTATAATAATAATCATTATCATCATCCATTGGATTTATATTTCCAGTCCTGATAACTAGAGGGACTTGGTCTGCATGAGGAAGATGTACCAAATGTGGAATTGTGGTGTAGATATTAGGGTGGAGGAAGAGTAGATGGTGTTCCGGGGAGTCATCCGCAGATTAGTTTTTTTCCATTTTATAACGCATTTCCTGCAATTCTATTACATTTCGCCGTGGGGCAAAGAGAAAATGTTGCAGTTTTAAAGTAACTGCAGTTTTTATAATGCTATTCTACACTTTTTATCATGAATCTGAGAAGAATTTGAGCAGTTTTAAAGCAAATTTCCTGCAATTCTGCAAATAAAAAAGAACTGTTTTATAGCTCATCTCATGCTACTCTTTACATGTTGTGATGAGGATGAGAGAAGGTTCTGTGGTATTAAAGCACATTTCTTATTACTCTACACATTTGCCATGAGGCTGAGAGAAAATGTTGCAGTTTCAAAGTAACTGTCCTGTGAAAATCTCACTTTAAAGTTCATATTCTGTTAATTAATTCCCAAATAATATTATTGACTCATGCTATACTTGGATTTGTGACCAAAGCAAATATTGGAGAGAAAAAACACTTAAAAACCCACACCTTAAACTTGAAACAAAAGTGCTTGCTAGTTCCTCATTGAGGATGATATCATCCTCCTGAGGAGGATGAGTTGGCCAATCAGAAGTCTACCGCATAATTTTTTTAGTGACCGGTATACACCCACACCATTCTGTTGTTGGGGTACTCCCGCATAAAAAAATGTAATGACCGGTATACACCCACACCATTCTGTTGTTGGGGTACTACCGCATACAATTTTTTAATGACTGGTATAAAAAAGCTGTTTTTTTAACATACTTAATTAGCTTTTTTCGAAAGAAAACTATTCATATTGTTATTAATTGTAGGTCCTATTTAAAAGAAATCTGGAAACACTGGACAGTAAGTTTAAATGTCGACATTAGGCAAAAACACAAAAATAACAGCTTTAAACTGTATAAAATGTAATGCAATATATATATATATATATATTTATATATATATATATATATATATATAAATAAGATTTATGTAAGATAAATATGATTTTGGGCTTCAGAAGTGCCATTTCTTACCAATCTCTACAGCTTCCGTACAAAAACAAATCCTGTGAAATGACGTTGTCAACACATTCTGGAGGAGTAAATGTCTAGCTACAAGTGGCTAGCTTAGATAATGAACTATCTACGTCGGTCATGGCGCGCATGACCAGAATGACACATCGATAAACCACCAAAGGCACACACCATTTCTGTGTGAAAATTGAGAAAGAGGAGAAGTTGGACCGTTTTTTGTGCCTAAAGTCGACCGTTAAAGTAAATTTTCTGCAATTCTACACATTTTGCCATGGTGTCATGCCCTGACCTTAGATATCTCTGTTTTTCTATATATTTTGGTTAGGTCAGGGTGTGACTAGGATGGGTACTCTAGTTTTTGTATGTCTAGGGTTTTTGTATGTCTATGTTGGCCTGATATGGTTCCCAATCAGAGACAGCTGTTTATCGTTGTCTCTGATTGGGGATCATATTTAGGTAGCCATTTTCCTCATTTGTGTTGTGGGATCTTGACTATGTGTAGTTGCCTGTCAGCACGATTTTGTATAGTGTTTTGTTGGTTTGTTCAGTGAGTTTTGATTTATTAAAATTATGTGGAACTCACGCTGCGCCTTGGTCTCCTTCCGACAACAAATGTGACACATTGCTTATGACATCTGGGTCCCCACCATTGACATGCATCTTCATTAGGATCTACAAATTTTATCCGAGAACCATTTTTTTTTAAACCTCAGGGATGATTGATTCACTTGGCATATAATGGTGCTTGCCTGAGTTTCCTCTTTTCTATTTCAATATGTTATTTCAATTCTCCCCACAGTTTATATCAGTGAGTGGTGTAGGTTGTAATGGAAAAGTGGAGAGACAACCCAGCTAGCACCTAATGTTCTGAGAACCATGTTTCTTACAGTTTATTTAGCATAGAACCTTCCCAGGACATTCTGGGAATAGTGCAGAATAGTTGCTTGGGTTTGGAAAATTCTCAGCAAATTCTCTCTGTTCCCTGACATGTCATTGCCAAGGGATATTTCTTAGGAACCTGTTTTCAGTTCCTACCGCTTCCACTGGATGTCACCAGTCTTTGGAATTTGGTTGAGGTTATTCCTTTGTGCAATGAAGAAGTAGGCCAACTAGGAACTGGGTACACTTTTGTGAGTTGCGCAAGATGTGAAAAGTGGCGCTGGTTTGTTTTCATTCCTGTATTGAACACAGATTACCCCGTCTACAATGTGATCGATTATTAACGTTTAAAAATACCTGAAGTTGTATTACAAAAGTAGTTTGAAATATCTTGGCAAAGTTCATGGGCAACTTTTGAAATATTTTATAGTGACGTTGCGTTTTTTGTAAGCTGTTTTTTTCTGGATCAAACGCGCTTTATAAATGGACATTTTGGATATACTGTATATCGACGGAATTAATCGAACAAAAGGACCAATTGTGATGTTTATGGGACATACTTTGCACACATTGTACATTGTATATAGACTCCCCCTTTGTTTTCTACTGTGTTATTGACTTGTTAATTTGTTTATTCCATGTGTAACTCTGTGTTGTCTGCTCACACTGCTATGCTTTATCTTGGCCAGGTCGCAGTTGTAAATGAGAACTTGTTCTCAACTAGCCTACCTGGTTAAATAAAGGTGAAATAAAAAAATAAAAAAAAATATTGGAGTGCCAACAAAAGAAGCTCGTCAAAGGTAATGCATTTTTTATTTCAGCATTTTGTGTAGCGCCTGCAGGGTTGAAATATGCTAACACCTTTGTTTACTGCTGGTGCAGATGGTGCAGGCTATCAGATAATAGCTTCTTATGCTTTCGCCGAAAAGCATTTTTAAAATCTGACATGTTGGCTGGATTCACAACGAGTGTAGCTTTAATTGAGTATCTTACATGTGTAATTTAATGAAAGTTTGAATTTTATAGTATTTTATTTGAATCTGGCGCTCTGCATTTTCCCTGGCAATTGGCCAGTTGAGACATTTGCGTCCCGCCTATCCCTAACTAGTTTTAAAGTCACTCATTAGTAAGGAACTCCCATCACATGGTTGTCTAGGGCTTAATTGAAAGGAAAAAACAAAAACTAGTAGGCATTATATAACGACACAGGGCGAGACCCAGATGCAGACACAGGAGGCAGATGGTTTGAGTCTCTGATATTTATTCAAATACAAGGGGGTGGCAATAGGCAGGTCGATGACAGGCAGAAGTTCATTAACCAGATCAGAGTCTGAAAGGTACAGGGGGGCAGGCAGGCTCAATGTCAGGGCATTCTGAAATGTCAGGCAGGCGGGCTCAGTGTCAGGGCAGGCAGAACAGATCAGAACCAGGAGGGCTAGAAAACACAGACTAGGCAAACAGGAGCATGGAAAACCACACTGATAAGCTTGACAAGACAAACTGGCAACAGACAAACAGAGAACACAGCTATAAATACATTGAGGATAATGGGGAAGATGGGTGACACCTGGAGGGGGGTGGAGACAAGCACAATGACAGGTGAAACAGATCAGGGTGTAACACATTAGGCCCTCCATGGAAAGTGTTTGATGCCCCTGCTCTATATTCTTTTGTTTGTTCAGTTGTATTCACCGCGCCTCCTAATTGGCCACACCTAATCATAATCATTGCTGGGAAAAGTACCCAATTGTCGTACTTGAATAAAAGTAAAGATACCTTAATAGAAAATGACGCAAGTAAAAGTGAAAGTCACCCAGTAAAAAGTATTTGGTTTTAAATATAGTTTAATATCAAAAGTAAAAGTATAAATCATTTCTAATTCCTTATATTAAGCAAACCAGACAGCACCGTTTTCTTATTTTTAAATTTACGGATAGCCAGGGGCACGCTCCAACACTCAGACATCATTTACAAACGACGCATGTGCTTAGAGAGTCGGCAAGATCAGAGGCAGTAGGGATGACCAGGGATGTTCTCTTGATAAGTGTGTGAATTTTACCATTTTCCTATCCTGCTAAGCATTCAAAATGTAACTAGTACTTTTGGGTGTCAGGGTAAATGTATGGAGTAAAAAGTACATAGTGTTCTTTAGGAATGTAGTGAAGTAAAAGTAAAAGTTGTCAAAAAATATAAATAGTAAAGTACAGATACCCCAAAAAACTACTTAAGTAGTACATTCAAGTATTTAAGTACTTTACACCACTGATCATAATGAGTGCTTGTTACCTTTGAAATGGGGTCTGTTTGAATAGAATAAAATGAAATGCTTTGTATGAGTAGAATAACATAGCATAATAGCTCCATCCTGACTAATTTTCATGGATAGAGAACAGAAGATTATACAGAATCTCACAGATGCCGTGTCACAATAAAACAGACGTGTTTGCATGAGTAATGCCAAGGAAATTCATTCCATGTGTCCTATCTATGCTTGGAGTTCAAGAAAGTTTCATCCAAAATAAGCTAACAGTGTTATTAAGTCTTCTTGAAACATTCAGTGAAGGTTTTAAGGAAGATATTCAAAAACCTCAAAATAACCTATACAGTTCCTTGCGAAAGTATTCGGCCCCCTTGAACTTTGCGACCTTATGCCACATTTCAGGCTTCAAACATAAAGATATAAAACTGTATTTTTTTGTGAAGAATCAACAACAAGTGGGACACAATCATGAAGTGGAACGACATTTATTGGATATTTCAAACTTTTTTAACAAATCAAAAACTGAAAATTTGGGCGTGCAAAATTATTCAGCCCCCTTAAGTTAATACTTTGTAGCACCACCTTTTGCTGCGATTACAGCTGTAAGTCGCTTGGGGTATGTCTCTATCAGTTTTGCACATCGAGAGACTGACATTTTTTCCCATTCCTCCTTGCAAAACAGCTCGAGCTCAGTGAGGTTGGATGGAGAGCATTTGTGAACAGCAGTTTTCAGTTCTTTCCACAGATTCTCGATTGGATTCAGGTCTGGACTTTGACTTGGCCATTCTAACACCTGGATATGTTTATTTTTGAACCATTCCATTGTAGATTTTGCTTTATGTTTTGGATCATTGTCTTGTTGGAAGACAAATCTCTGTCCCAGTCTCAGGTCTTTTGCAGACTCCATCAGGTTTTCTTCCAGAATGGTCCTGTATTTGGCTCCATCCATCTTCCCATCAATTTTAACCATCTTCCCTGTCCCTGCTGAAGAAAAGCAGGCCCAAACCATGATGCTGCCACCACCATGTTTGACAGTGGCGATGGGTGTGTTCAGGGTGATGACTGTGTTGCTTTTACGCCAAACATAACATTTTGCATTGTTGCCAAAAAGTTCAATTTTGGTTTCATCTGACCAGAGCACCTTCTTCCACATGTTTGGTGTGTCTCCCAGGTGGCTTGTGGCAAACTTTAAACAATACTTTTTATGGATATCTTTTTAAGAAATGGCTTTCTTCTTGCCACTCTTCCATAAAGGCCTGATTTGTGCAATATACGACTGATTGTTGTCCTATGGACAAAGTCTCCCACCTCAGCTGTAGATCTCTGCAGTTCATCCAGAGTGATCATGGGCCTCTTGGCTGCATCTCTGATCAGTCTTCTCCTTGTATGAGCTGAAAGTTTAGAGGGACGGCCAGGTCTTGGTAGATTTGCAGTGGTCTGATACTCCTTCCATTTCAATATTATCGCTTGCACAGTGCTCCTTGGGATGTTTAAAGCTTGGGAAATCTTTTTGTATCCAAATCCGGCTTTAAACTTCTTCACAACAGTATCTCGGACCTGCCTGGTGTGTTCCTTGTTCTTCATGATGCTCTCTGCGCTTTTAACGGACCTCTGAGACTATCACAGTGCAGGTGCATTTATACGGAGACTTGATTACACACAGGTGGATTGTATTTATAATCATTAGTCATTTAGGTCAACATTGGATCATTCAGAGATCCTCACTGAACTTCTGGAGAGAGTTTGCTGCACTGAAAGTAAAGGGGCTGAATAATTTTGCATGCCCAATTTTTCAGTTTTTGATTTGTTAAAAAAGTTTGAAATATCCAATAAATGTCGTTCCACTTCATGATTGTGTCCCACTTGTTGTTGATTCTTCACAAAAAAATACAGTTTTATATCTTTATGTTTGAAGCCTGAAATGTGGCAAAAGGTCGCCAAGTTCAAGGGGGCCGAATACTTTCGCAAGGCACTGTAATTTCCATTCTGAGTGTTAATTAAACATCCCAGGAAAACTTTGAAAGAACCAGAATAAAATGTTCTCCCTGCAACCTAAAAATAAATGTTCCCAGAACAGGTGAAATATTCACTTTTGTTCTCAGAACATTTATAAAAAACTTCCCAGTTTTACTAACTTCATTCCCCACAACCAATGTGAAATCCAAAAACACACGATCACACAACTTCCAAGGAATCAAATGTGTTGGCTGGGAAGGAAAGAAAATCAAATTAAATGATTTCTATTGATTGCATGCAACAGTGCGGGCAAGACACAGACTGTGGTCATCGTTTACCATAGAATGTGAAAGAAGAATTAACAACACTTTTTCTTATGTAGAGAGCAAACATGCTTTTATCCAATAGGGAGTCAAAGATGTGAAGATATTCCCCTAATCTATATTCATCTATTTAGTTGGTCTCTAAGTCAGGTTGGAAGTAAAGTGCCATTATGGATGTATTTTGTCTGGAGCAGCTGTATTGTTTAAAATACTGTTATGAACTTCAGCCCAAATAGCCTACTGTCAAATCATGTCACTTTATTTAGGTTGACTGGGTCACTATGAGGACTACTCTGAAGTCAAGATTTTGGAGTTGGCTAAAGCTGCACTGTTTCACTTTACTTAAGGTCCCATTTAGTCTTGAAATACTGTTATTGCCTTAGGAACTGAAAAACTTTCCTGGCAAAAGTCACGTAACTTTCTGTCTTGTCAAATGGGCGTTCTTGTTACAGTACTACACAACTTTAAACCTACAACTTGAAACTCTCCATCCGGGAGAATATAGGAGGCGTGTTTAGCTTACCTTGTTGAGGTGTGCAACTAAATAAATAGAGTGAGAGAATCAGAGGCTGAGCATACAGGACGGAGAAGTGAAGACAGGTGCAACTTCAAGGTAAGATGATTCTGGCATTGACGCAAACAGACATTTATGGCACAATATGCCCTGCTTTTAAGATATGACATGTTTGAAGTCGCGCACATCTCATTGATTAGGCTGGGCTAATATGGTAGATCTGTTTCTCTGCATTTATGTCAAAGCAGTGGCTTGATTAATTTGTTTGTTTTCATGCTGCCTAGTATTTTACCAAGGCATGCATTGCAGAGAGTGTGAGGTTGGGGTCTCGAGTCTAAGGAATTAGTCTACCTTAGCTCTGCAGCAGGGTTTCCCAAACTTGGTCCTGGGGCCCCCCCTGGGCGCACGAGATAGTGCTAGGACAAAAAACAAAATGTGCACCCAGGGGAAGCCCTGCTCTAGAGAACCCAAGGGGGCTTACATCCGGTCCTGGTCTTGGGTACTCAGCTGATGGTATGGAGGAAAGCTGGCTACATGTCAACTACAATCCCAACGCTCTATTTTAGCGTTTTGAAACGAGATACACTTACTGTATGCAGTTTAGCAAAGTTGCATCCTGGTTGCACGCGCAGGAGAAAGAAAATCACTCCCCACAGCCGAGGTACAAAGCTTCCCATCCAGTTCTGCTCCATTGGAGGGATGAAGTAAAGTTTCAGTTGGAGGCGATGTTCTTGAGAATACAGCGTGGGTGCAACTTTCCTAAACTGTGTATAGTAAGTGTATCTTTCGTATTAGGACAATTATTTCTCGTTTATATGAAAGTTAAGTTCCAAATGTTTTCAATACTGTATAGTGTGGGAGACATATTCACATTTAGACAGCTTTTGGGCAGAGTCTGAGTGTCAAAGTGTGTTTCTTACAAGGCTAAAGGGGACATCCAATGGCTCAATGTAATGCAAAGGAATTGGAGTAATGAATAAAGGTTAGCATACCTTTTTCACACCTTCATTCATTGCTTTATGGTCACATTAGGAATGGCATTTCCAGTGGTGTAAAGTACTTATGTAAAAATACTTTAAAGTACCACTTAAGTCTTTTTTGGGGGGTATCTGTACTTTCCTATTTATATTATTGACAACTTTTACTTTTATTTCACTACATTCCCAAAGAAAATGATGTACTTTTAACTCCATACATTTTCCCTGACACCCCAAATTAAATCAAATCAAATCAAATGTATTTGTCACATACACATGGTTAGTAGGTGTTAATGCAAGCGTAGCGAAATGCTTGTGCTTCTAGTTCCGACCATGCAGTAATATCTAACAAGTAATATAACTTAACAATTACACAACAAGTACCTTATACACACAAGTGTAAAGGAATGAATACGAAATTACTCATTTGAGTTGGAGACAACATTTAACTTCGTAAAGAACTTGGGTTGATACATCTGAACATTAGCGGCTTACTTGCTAAAGTGAAATACATCAAGATTTGGGCTATGCAGACAAAACCACACATTCTTCTATTGACTGAAACTTGGATCTCAGGGGACATTCTGGAATCATATCAATATTGAGGGTTATAATGTGTTCAGAGCTGACAGACAGACAGGGTAGAAGTGGTGGAGTGGCCATTCTTATTCAAAATGTTTTATCTGTCACTTTACTGAAATTAATTTCCCTTACCAATATGTTGGCTATATTATGTAACAGCAACACTTAGGAGTGACAGACAGACAGACAGACAGACAGACAGACAGACAGACAGACAGACAGACAGACAGACAGACAGACAGACAGACAGACAGACAGACAGACAGACAGACAGACAGACAGACAGACAGACAGAGAAGAGCAAGAAGGACAGACAGACAGACAGACAGACAGACAGACAGACAGACAGACAGACAGACAGACAGACAGACAGACAGACAGACAGACAGACAGACAGACAGAAAAAGCAAAGCCAGACAGTGACAACAGAGAAGAGCAAGGAGAAGGACAGACAAACAGACAGAGTGAAAGCAGAGAAGATTCAGACTGCACAACAAGGAGGCAACAAAGGCCCAGTTATAGTGGTGAGTTGTATGTCCAGTGGTGTTTTTACATGTTGTATTAGTACATGAGAAGGTTGAAAAGAGGACTATGTTTCACCGGTCACTGGTAAAATGTTATAAACGCATTACTATAGTTGTTAATGTTATGTGTCATTAGCATTACTTTATGTGTGTGTAA
Organism: Oncorhynchus tshawytscha; assembly: GCF_018296145.1. NCBI lineage: Eukaryota > Metazoa > Chordata > Actinopteri > Salmoniformes > Salmonidae > Oncorhynchus > Oncorhynchus tshawytscha. The sequence goes on from NC_056438.1 coordinate 68,897,761, forward strand.
GTAACAGGGGGCCTTCAATTACTTTTTTGTGATGATAAATTAGAGCAGATGGTGCTAACAAACTATAGCCTTCCTGTATTCTGTTTCAATCCAAGCTAAATCTGTCTAGTGACGTGTGCTGTTGAGTTTTGGCCACATAATACTTTTTGGGGGGGACTACACAGCTAATCCTCATAAAATCTCATAAGAAATTACGAATGTGGTGTTTTTGATGTAACAGTAACGTTATACTATGCTACTATGCTATTATATTATGTTATATAGAACACTAATTAATCTTTATCTGATCTTCTAAGACAATTGATTCAGCATTGATCTAACTTTACTAAAAGAGCACCATTGTGAGAAGTGGCTGAGTGTCTATAAGCTCCAGCACTACACCCCTACTCCCACGGCACCAAACCAACTAATTGAAGCGCATGTAGCCTACTCTTTTACCTCGCAGAAAATTTGGTCATGCAGAAACAAAAGACCACGTGTGGCTGTTTTATGAAAATCTTGGAATATTATTATTTCTTTTTTCAATCGACATGTCCATATAATACAGTGGTTCCCAAACTTTTTATGGTCCCGTACCCCTTCAAACATTCAACCTCCGGCTGCGTACGAGAGTCAGCACGAGGGTCAGCACGAGGGTTAGCACGAGGGTCAGCACGAGGGTCAGCACGAGGGTCAGCACGAGGGTTAGCACAAGGGTCAGCACGAGGGTCAGCACTCTCTCAAATGTTGTTTTTTGCCATCATTATAAGCCTGCCACACACACACTGTACAATACATTTATAAAGATAAGAATGAGTGTGAGTTTTTGTCACAACCTCGTGGGAAGTGACAAAGAGCTCTTATAGGACCAAGACACAAATAATATAATAATAATAATCAATCATTTTTCTCTTTATTTAGCCATCTTACATATAAAACTTAATTTGCTCATGGAAAATGGTGAAAAACTCACCACAGGTTAATGAGAAGGGTGTGCTTGAATGGATGCACATAACTCTGCAATGTTGGGTTGTATTGGAGAGAGTCTCAGGCTTGAATCATTTCCCACACACAGTCTGTGCCTTTCTTTAGTTTTCATGCGAGTGAGGGCTGAGAATCCACTCTCACATAGGTAGGAGGTTGCAAAGGGCATCAGTGTCTTAACAGCGCAATTTGCCAACGCAGGATGCGCGTTGGGCCAGTAACCGCAAGGTTGCAAGTTCAAACCCCCCAGCTGACAAGGTACAAATCTTTCGTTCTGCCCCTGAACAGGCAGTTAACCCACTGTTCCTAGGCCGTCATTGAAAATAAGAATTTGTTCTTAACTGACTTGCCTAGTTAAATAAAGGTAAAAAGATAGTGTTGTACTTGTTTCCTCCAGGATCTTCATGTTGTTCTGCGATTGATTTGCTCTTTTCGCACCAAAGTACGTTCATCTCTAGGAGACAGAACGCGTCTCCTTCCTGAACAGTATGATGTAAATGGGTAATTGCACTGTAATAAGGACCTCTTAAATGAAGCATTACCGTTGAATGCACTGACTGTAAGTCGCTCTCGTTAAGAGAGTCTGCTAAATGCCCAAAATGTAAATGTAAGATAAACACTTGCAAAGTACACTGCGTATTATACTAATGAGCTCCACCCCCGAACAAGACCAAATTTGGTTGACCAAATCTGAACCAATCATAAATGTCTGTGTTTAAAGAGTTAGCACAGTACATGGCAGTACAGTAGAGCATAGTTGAGTAGAGTCCAAACTTGCCAAGGATGTTAAAAGGTGGTTGAAATTGGGTCAGTCCACCCTGGACTTGATTTCAACATCCACAGATGGCCTTGATTTTAGCATCCATAATGTCCGCAACGTCCACAAACATAGACGACTATGTTTGCGTCAAATCAAGGCTGGTCCGGACGGGACCAAATCTGAACCAATCACTGACGTCTATGTTTTTGGACGTTGTGGATATTGTGGACATTGAAATCAAGGCTGGTCCATAATGGATCAAAACTGTGCGTCCGTGGATATTGAAATAAAAGTCAAATGGATGTCCAGCTTCATTTATAATGGCCTTTTCCTTGCTTTCAGATGAATCGACTTGTGGTTATCAATGCAGCTCTATTTGTCCTCACTGCAATCAGTGCTGCAGGCGGTTGTAAGTGATTATTATATTATTTTGTTGCCCTGTGACTGTCTTCTACTATTATTTTTGTGACACTTTGCAAAACTTTTTCCCTTTTTATCAGCGTGGTGTTACCATGATCCTAGCTGTGGTAAGTATTTGTTTTACCCACTGGTTACAGTGTTTTTATTCACAAATTGTACATGAAGCATTTGCTTTGAAATTATTGTGATGGTGGTGGATAACAGACTATAGAATTAATGTGTTAGCATATAATGTGACCCTTATTAACATACGATACATTGACACCTTGGTATGATTGATTATATGTTAAGGTGACACCACTTGGTCCACCATTGCCTCAGAACATTGCAATGGATCGCGACAGTCTCCCATCAACATCGTCTCCGCATCAGCAGTGGGCGATGAAACCCTGACTGCCTTCACCTTCACCAAATACGGAGACAATTATACAATGAACAAGATGAAGAACACTGGCAAAACTGGTGAGGAGAATGGATGGATGCCTTGCCTCTCAATCGATAGACTGAAAGTCCCCACTTGAGGAAAATTCCTGGTTTGGTACAAATAGTGCATTCGGGAAAATATTCAGACCCCTTGACTTTTTCTAAATTTTCTTACATTACAGCCTTATTCTAAAATTGATTAAATAGTTTTTTACTCTTATCAGTCTACACAATATCCCATAATAAACAGACATTTTTGCAAATGTATAAAAAAAACAATAGGGAAATATCACATTTACATAAGTATTCAGACCATTTACTCAGTACCTTCTTGACGCACCTTTGGCAGCGATTACTGCCTCGAGTCTTCTTGGGTATGACGCTACAAGTTTGGCACACCTGTATTTGTGGAGTTCCTCCCATTCTTCTCTGCAGTTACTCTCAAGCTCTGTCAGGTTGGATGGGGGTGCGATGGGGGTGCGATATTAGATCGGGTCAAGTCTAGGCTCTGGCTGTGCCACTCAAGGACATTCAGAGACTTGTCTACTCCTGCGTTGTCTTGACTGTGTGCTTAGGGTCGTTGTCCTGTTGGAAGGTGAACCATAGCCCCCAGTCTAAGATCCTGATAACTCTCACAGGTTTTCATCAAGGATCTCTCTGTAGTTTGCTCCATTAATCTTTCCCACAATCCTGACTATTCTCCCGGTCCCTACCGCATCCCAAAGCATGATGCGGCCACCACCATGTTTCACCATAGGGATGGTGTCAGGTTACCTCCAGTTGTGACGCTTGGCATTCAGGCCAAAGAGTTCAATCTTGGTTTCAATTAGTCCATAGAATCATATTTCTCATTGTCTGACAGTCTTTAGGTGCCTTTTGGGCTGCCATGTGCCTTTTACTGAGGAGTGGCTTCCGTTTGGCCACTCCAACATAAAGGCCTGATTGGTGGAGTGCATCAGAGATGGTTGTCCTTCTGGAAGGTTCTCCCATTTCCACAAAAGAACTCTGGAGCTCTGTCAGAGTGACCATCGGATTCTTGGTCACCTCCCTGACCTAGGCCCTTTTCCCTTGATTGCCCAGTTTGGCTGGGCACCCAGCTCTAGGAAGAATCTTGGTGGTTCCAAACTTCTTCCTTTTAAGAACGATGGAGGCCACAGTGTTCTTCGGGACCTTCACTGCTATAGACATTTTTTGGTACCCTTCCTCAGATCTGTGCCTCGACACAATCCTGTCCCGGAGCTCTATGACAATTTCCTTCGACCTCATGGCTTGGTTTGTCAACTGTGCACTGTCAACATGCACTGTCAACTGTGGCACCTTATATAGACAGGTGTGTGCCTTTCCACATCATGTCCAATCAATTGAAATTACCACAGGTGTACACCATTCAATTTGTAGAAACATCTCAATGATGCTCAATGGAAACAGGATGCACCTGAGCTCAATTTTGAGTCTCATATCAAAGGGTCTGAATACGTATGTAAATAGGGTATTTCAGTTTTAAATTTTTAATACATTTGCAAAATTCAAAAAAGCGGTTTTCACTTTGTCATTATGGGTAGTGTGTGTAGCTTGATGAAGACTTTTTAAAAATGTATTATCTTTTAGAATAAGGCTGTAACTAACTAAATTTGGAAAAAGTCAAGGGATCTGAATACTTTCCAAATGCACTGTACGTACCAAACATGGAATTTGTTCGAAATTGAACTAATTCCTCTCGTTTTGTTGGTGTTTTCTTTCTTTCAGTCAAAGTCAAGCTGACGAGTGGAGTCCAGATTGCAGGCGGGGCCCTGTCTGAGGCCTATGACAGCCTGCACTTTCACCTCCACTGGGGGAATGGTACCTCAGTACCTGGGTCGGAGCACACAGTGGATGGAACCCGCTACCCCATGGAGGTATTTGGAAGGTTCAACACGACATTGCTGCGTTCTGATTCTCTACCTTTCTCCAGAAGTTTCCCCTCATTCACCCCCCCACACACTTCTCATACTGATGGTGCCATTTAAGATGAGGGAGGACGATTAAAAAAAAAATATGAACATGGCCTTATTTCTATTATAGCATATTGGATGACCGTCATTTATATTCCATTCACCAAGCTCAATGTAACACAATAGGTTTAGGCTACTACATGATACTCAATTGTTCCCTATACACATCATGAGGTTGCTACAATCTACCCTATGAATAAAGTGTTTACAACGTACAGTAGGTGCACAGGTTGAGAGAAAATGTTGAGATGTGACAGACAGTGACACATTCAATACTGCCTTGCACACTCTTGCCTGCATATAGCTGATTTAGGGTGTAATCCTTAGTCCAAAAGTTGCAAACGAGAGTTTCTATTGGACAAATTCAGGTATTTTTAGCCCTGTTTCATTCTGTTTGCTTCTGTTTAAGAAGCATTTTTTTCAACAGAATCGGCAGTATAAATACACCCCTGATCACACATAAACACAGTTCACTTTCAAAGCAGCCACATAAACAGCATGACTCATTTGCTCATTGTATAATTCCTTCGCACATCTAAGTGCTCTCCTCCACTCACCTTTTCTATTCGCTTGTGGACTTCAGTGGACAACACATCAGCTGTCTGTAACCAGGTGAAAAAACCTTTCCAAGAAAAACCTTCATATCATAACCGCTAAACCACTACACACAGCCTACATCGTTGTCACCATATTAGCTAATGTCATAGTCAGCATAGCTACTAGAACTAAAACATTAGTAAACCTGCTGCAATCATGCAATCATGCAGTACAGTGTACAGTCAGAAAGCAGTTTAGCAGTTACAATAAATTAATAAAACCAAAAGCTTACCTTGACTTGGAAAAGTTCCAGTGTTGGATAGCCATAGCCAGCTAGCTAACATTACATCCCTCTCTGTTTGAGTAGATTTAACGAGCTAGCTGCATATGCTAGCTAAGTAAGTGAAAGTGAATGTGACATTTTTTTGAAAAAATAGCTAGCTTGCTCGCTCTCTCACTTTATTCTCCTTCATTTTTGAAGAAATGTATTTTTTCAAAGCTGTTCAACTATTGTCTTTCTCTCTCTTTGAGTAAACTACTCCCCACATGTTATGCACTGCAGCGTTAGCTAGATGTAGCATATGATTTCAGTACGAGATTAATTCTCTGATCCATTTATTGGGTGGACAACATGTCAGAGCAAGAGCTCTGATAGGTTGGAGGACATCATCCAGGAGTTGTCATAATTACTGTGTATGTCTATAGAAGGAGGTGAAAACCGGAGGAGGAAAACTAGCTGTCCTTTGGCTACACCATGGTACTACCATAAAGAGTGCTGTTGAGGCTAATGTAGACCTGCTTTGAAAAACTGTGTGTTTTAATCAATTATTTGGTGATGTGAATATACTGTATTGAGTATAGTTTTATCTAAAAAGGATAACTTTTAAAATCTTTCACTCTTTTTATTTTCATGAAATTCACTGAGGAAGATGGTCTTCCCCTTCCATCTCTGAGGAGCCTCCACTGATGTACACATAACCATACTGCCATGGATCAATGTCAAGTTATTTTTTTCGGCTTGTACAGTCTGAATTATCCCCCCCACGCAACTTGGTTTACTAGAAAACTGACTAATGGGGTAAATGTAACCACACTCAGATTTTCATAGATAGTGCAATAGTCTGACGGTTGACCTGAACTTATGAGGCATCTATAAGTTCTATTCCTTAAGAATCAGGGGGCATATATATCATTAATTTAAATTACCTTTAAACAGCTGTATATATAGCAGATTGTAATCTACCTTTTTAAATGTATCATTACAACGTTTTAATTTTCCAATGGATTCAGATAACTTTTTAGATCAACTGTTATGCTTCCCCTTTCAGTTGCACATAGTAAATGCAAAGTCTTCGCACAACGGTAACACGACCACGGCCGTTGCAGACAGCACGGGACTCGCTGCTCTTGGCTTCTTCATAGAGGTGAGAGGATGCTTTAACCTTCCTAGAAATGGCATCCATTTTTCCATTGTAGATTAGGCATTTCAATGTTTCATTGCTGTTTTTTGTTATTAAAGTAATGTTTTTGCAACAGCCCGTACCAGGCAATGTGACTGGTTCACCAGCAGCCTGGAATACCCTGACATCCTACTTGGCCAACATCACACTAAAAGGTGAAAGGAGATATTTGACTGGTTATGATTTGATCAAGAACTACTTCCTCAAAATAAAGTTTGGAAGAGGGATTTGTTTTTCTCTTTGAATTCAAAATGAGTGATTTTATTGTTCAATTTCAGTAGCATATGATTTTATTATACATTTTTTCTTTCTTCCTTCGTTAAGATGATATTGTGAACATTACTCATGCTATTTCATTGGATGAGCTCCTGGAAGGGGTGGACCGTACCAAATACTACCGTTACCTTGGCTCCCTGACCACTCCAAATTGCAACGAGGCTGTGGTTTGGACCGTGTTCAAGGACCCTATCAAAGTCAGCCAGGACTTGGTGAGTTTGTGAAACAATTTCACAATAAACTTAATAACATTTATACATCCTAGAATTGTTAAAAAAAATGTTTAAAAAAAAGTATATATATATATACGGTGCCTTTAGAAAGTATTCAGACCCCTTGACTTTTTCCACATTTTGTTATGTTACAGGCTTACATTTTGAAATTGTTTTTTCCTCTCATCAATCTACACAATACAAAAATATATATTTTTAAATAATTAGAAAAACGGAAATATCACATTTACTCAGTACCTGGTTAAAGCACCATTGGCAGTGATTACAGCATCGAGTCTTCTTAGGCATGATGCTACAAGCTCGTCACACCTGTATTTGGGGAGTTTCTCCCATTCTTCTCTGCAGATCCTCTCAAGCTCTTTCAGGTTGGATGGGGAGCGTTGCTGCACAGCTATTTTCAGGTCTCTCCAGAGATGTTCGATCAGGTTTGAGTCCGGGCTCTGGCTGGGCCACTCAAGGACATTCAGAGACTTGTCCCAAAGTCTTTCCTGCATTGTCTTGGCTGTGTGCTTCGGGTTGTTGTCCCTGTTGGAAGGTGAACCTTCACCCCATTCTGTGGTCCTGAGCGCTATGGAGCAGGTTATCATCAAGAATCTCTTTGTACATTGCTGACTATATATCAGTCCCTGCCGCTGAAAAACATTCACACACCATGATGCTGCCACCACCATGCTTCATCTTAGGGGTGGTGCCAGGTTTCCTCCGGACGTGACACTTGGCATTCAGGCCAAAGTCTTTAGGTGCCTTGTGGCAAACTCCAAGCAGGCTGTCATGTGCCTTTTACTGGGGATTGGCTTCGATCTGACCACTCTACCATAAAGGCCTGATTGGTGGAGTGCTGCAGAGATGGTTATCCTTCTGGAAGGTTCTTTGTTCTTGGAGACAGTCAATAGTGCAGAAATGTTTTGGTACCCTGCCCCAGATCTGTGCCTCGACACAATCCTATGCCAGAGCCCTACAGACAATTCCTTCGACCTCATGGCTTGGTTTTGCTCTGACATGCATTGTCAACTCTGGGACCTAATATAGACAGGTGTGTGCCTTTCCAAATCACTCCAATCAAGTTGCAGGAACATCTTGAGGATTATGTTTTTAAGGCTGTAACGTAACAAAATGTGGAAAAAGTCAAGGGGTCTGAATACTTTCTGAAGGAACTGTGTATACATATACTGTATATAGACACTATATATAAAAAAGTATTTGGACACCCCTTCGGCTACTTCAGCCACACCCGTTGCTGACAGGTGTATAAAATCAAGCACACACAGCCATGCACTCTCCAAAAACAAACATTGGCAGTAGAAGGGCCTTACTGAAGAGCTCAGTGACTTTTAAAGTGGCACCGTCATAGGATGCCACCTTTCCAACAAGTCAGTTCGTCAATTTTCTGCCCTGCTAGAGATGCCAGGTCAACTATGAGTGCAATTATTGTGAAGTGGAAATGTCTTGGAGCAACAATGGCTCAGCCACCCAAGGTCACAGAACAGGACCGCCGAGTGCTGCAGCGAGTGGCACGTAAAAATCATCTGGTTGTAACACTCACTTCCGAGTTCCAAACTGTCTCTGAAAGCAACGTCAGCACAATAACTTTTCATCTGGAGCTTCATAAAATGGGTTTCCATTCGAGCAGCCACACACAAACCTAAGATCACCATGCGCAATGCCAAGCGTCGGCTGTAGTGGTGTAAAGCTTTCCGCCATTGGACTCTTGAGCAGCGGAAAAGTGTTCTCCGGAGTCATGAATCATGGTTCATCATCTGTCATTCCGATAGACTAATCTAGGTTTGGCGATGCCAGGAGAACGCCACTTTCCCCAATGTATTGTACTAAACGTAAAGTTTGGTAATGGAGGAATATCAAATCAAAATCAAATCAAATGTATTTATATAGCCCTTCGTACTTCAGCTGATATCTCAAAGTGCTGTACAGAAAGCCAGCCTAAAACCCCAAACAGCAAGCAATGCAGGTGTAGAAGCACGGTGGCTAGGAAAAACTCCCTAGAAAGGCCAAAACCTTGGAAGAAACATAGAGAGGAACCAGGCTATGTGGGGTGGCCAGTCCTCTTCTGGCTGTGCTGGGTGGAGATTATAACAGAACATGGCCAAGATGTTCAAATGTTCATAAATGACCAGCATGGTCAAATAATAATAATCACAGGCAGAACAGTTGAAACTGGAGCAGCAGCACGTCCAGGTGGACTGGGGACAGCAAGGAGTCATCATGCCAGGTAGTCCTGAGGCATGGTCCTAGGGCTCAGGTACTCCGAGAGAGAGAAAGAAAGAAAGAAAGAGAGAAAGAAAGAGAGAATTAGAGAGAGCATACTTAAATTCACACAGGACACCGGATAGGACAGGAGAAGTACTCCAGATATAACAAACTGACCCTAGGCCCGACACATAAACTACTGCAGCATAAATACTGGAGGCTGAGACAGGAGGGGTCAGGAGACAATGTGGCCCCATCCGATGATACCCCCGGACAGAGCCAAACAGGAAGGATATAGTTGTCTGGGGCTGTTTTTCATGGTAAGGGCTAGGCCCCTTAGTTCCAGTGAAGGGAAGTTTTAACGCTACTGGTCCTTTGTACTGTAAATCAGTTGGTAGAACATCGTTCTTGTAATATTAGGGTAGTGGGTTCATGTCCCTTGACCACTCATTTGTAAAATGAATGCTTTCATGACTGTACAGTGCCTTGCAAAAGTGTTCACCCCCTTGGCGTTTTTCCTATTTTCTGCCATTACAGCCTGTAATTTAAATGCATTTTTATTTGGATTTCATGTAATGGAAATGCACAAAATAGTCCAAATTGGTGAAGTGAAATGAAAAAAATAACCTATTACATTTTTTTTTTTTTTACGGAAAAGTGGTGCGTGCATATGTATTCAGCCCCTTTGCTAAAAATCCCCTAAATAAGATCTGGTGCAACCAATTACCTTCGGAAGTCACATAATTAGTTAAATAAAGTCCACCTGTGTGTCACATGATCTGTCACATGATCTCAGTATATATACACCTGTTCTGAAAGGCTCCAGAGACTGCAACACAACCAAGCAATGGGCACCACCAAGCAAGCGGCACTATGAAGACCATGGAGCTCTCCAAAAAGGTCAGGGACAAAGTTGTGGAGTGTGGCAGGTGAATCAGAATTAGTTGTGTAACAGAAAATTAAGATGTCTTATCTGCATAATATGCTTATGTGATATACTTGTTATTAGAATGTATCCCTTTGGACTCTGGTGTTAGCAGTTGCATGTCTTCCCTCAGCTGGGGCTCAGTCACCTGGGGCCCAGAGAGGGGAGAGGTCAGACTTATCTTTCACATGTCCCTGGTGCTATGCAGAATATCAGAAAGGGAAGAGGACAGAAGGGAACATTGTCTTCATATGTGAATGTGTCTACCTATTTGTAAACTATGTGAAGGGATGGCGTGATTAATGGGGAACCAATTACTTGTCTCCACAATGTCAGTGCGCCAGTCACTCCCTCCTTTGGCATTGGGGATGGGTGTGGTAGTGTCTGGAACCATTGTATGTCATCTCTGATGTTGCACTTATCCTGGGATAGTGTATGACCTAGAGGCTCACTACCCTCAGTGAGCTCGTCCAGGAGTGGGGTCAAGAAGTAGTTTTACTTGAGATGGGAGTATCTGGAGTTGACAATTGATTTATGCCATTGGAGGAGTTGGTATTTTTGTGCAAAGAAGTACCAGGAACGAGTTTGGAACCTCGTCTTGGGACAAACTGAATGATAATTTATAGCGAATGCTATCTGGCTACGGGATACTCAATTCTCATTTAAAATGTCTTATCTTGTGACCTGTTCAAAACATATGTGGTTTGTTATGTTGACTAGGGGGTGGATCTTGGCTATGAAACACCTTTGTACTTTTGTCTCGCCTCTCTCAACGAATCATCAAAGAGACGGTGTTTCGTTGACAAGCCATTGCTATTGCAAAGCTCTCACTATTAAAGATTTAGTTTAAGTGTAACTATGGCTTGTGTGATAAGTTTGTCTCTCCTCATTTGATAGTAAAGAAATGAACCACCACAGGAGAAGTACAGATCATGGTTGGGCTTTAAAAAAATATCTGAAACTTTGAACATCCCACAGAGCAATATTAAATCCATTATTAATTTTTTTAAAGAATATAGCATCACAGCAAACCTGCCAAGAGAGGGCCACCCACCAAAACTCCCGGACCAGGCAAGGAGGGCATTATTAATCAGAGAGGCAACAAAGAGACCAACGATAACCCTGAAGGAGCTGCAAAGCTCCATAGCGGAGATTGCAGTATCTGTCCATTGGATCACTTTAAGCCATACACTCCACAGAGCTGGGCTTTACAGAAGAGTGGCCAGAAAAAAGCCCTTGCTTCAAGAAAAAAATAAGCAAACACGTTTGGTGTTCACCAAAAGGCATGTGGGAGACTCCCCAAACATATGGAAGAAGGTACTCTCGTCAGATGAGACTAAAATGTAGCTTTTTGGCAGGCAAGGAAAACATTATTTCTGACGCAAACCCAACACCTCATCACCCCGAGAACACATGGTGGCGGCAGCATCATGCTGTGGGGATGTTAATCATCGGCAGGATCCAGGAAACTGGTCAAAATTGAAGGAATGATGGATGGCGCTAAATACAGGGAAATTCTTGAGGGAAACCTGTTTCAGTCTTCCAGAAATTTTAGACTGGAATGGAGGTTCACCTTCCAGCAGAACAATGACCCTAAGCATACTGCTAAAGCAACACTCGAGTTGTTTAAGGGGAAACATTTAAATGTCTTGTTAGGGCCTAGTCAAATCCCAGACCTCAATCCAATTGAGAATCTGTGGTATGACTTAAAGATTGCTGTACACCTGCGGAACACATCCAACTAGACGGATCTGGAGCACTTTTGCCTTGAAGAATGGGCAAAAATCCCAGTGGCTAGATGTGCCAAGCTTATAGAGACATACCCCAAGAGACTTGCAGCTGTATTTGCTGCAAAAGGTGGCTTTGCAAAGTATTGACTTTGGGGGGGGTGAGTAGTTATGCATACTCAAGTTTAATTTTTTTTAACTTTTTTTTTTACATTTTCTTATTTCTTCTTGTTTCACAATATATTTTGCATCTTCAAAGTGGTAGGCATTTTGTGTAAATCAAATACAACAAAATAGGAAAAATGCCAAGAGGGGTGAATACTTTCGCAAGCCACTGTAAGTCACTTTGGATAAAAGCATCTGCTAAATGGCATATACTATTATACAGTATATTACAATGACATTCTAGACAATTCTGCGCTTCCAACTTTGTGACAACAGTTTGGGTAAGGTAATGTTAAGCCATGAATCAACCTAGAAGGTATATTTGTCATGTATGATGAGGGAGAAGTGGGTATTTTTTTTAACGATAAAAAAAAACGTCCAAAATGACCAGGGGCGCCCCCAATTGGATGGGCACAGGTGGGGGGTGCTTCCTACCCAGCCGTGGACCCCTTGCACCCTCCTAAAGGCATTCAAAACTGTTTCAAAATTTGCTCCTGGTAGCCCGTTCCATTCACCAGGCTCACGGCTGTCCATTTGCAATATGTTTCAATGGGCATTACCATCATGAATTTGACATGCTCAGAAATGCAAAATTGACTGGCCCGATGAACTCGGGATAGCCGGGCAGTGATAGTGGTTCCTCTCCATCGCTCGTTGTGTTGATTTCATCATGTCCCTTTGGTGATGTTTTGTCACTGTTTAAACTTATTGCAAATGTACAAAAGTCAGCCAGCAAGTCAGCGTCCATCAGTCAATAAGATATCATTCTGACACCAAACTAACACCAAACCCACTTTGTCCAACCTGGTTAGAAGCCAACTATCACATATTTCAGGGCAAGCCCAAAATTCACAGTGCCTGCCTTCTGTGTAAACCATAATAAAACATAACACACGTAGTTACAGTTTAGCTGCGAATCCAGTTCTGACATTATGTGTAGGCGTAGCTGTTTCGGCTCGATAGGTCATTCGGCACCCGAGCAGACACCTTAATTGGTGCTGAAAATCCACTTTTTCCGGGCTTTGCTACGAGGGCCTTGAATGAGCTATCGGACAGAAACGTTAGGGTCCGTCTCTATGGGCCGAGGCGGTTTCGATGCACCTAGTCTTGCGACTCTGGGACTTTTCTAAATGTTGTTATTTTCGCTATTGGTCAAAATTAATTGACGATATTGCAAATGTGCGAGGCTGTTTCTCTGTCTGAGAACCATCTAGAGCCACATAATTCACCGTGCACTATCGACTTGAGCTCTAGAACAGGTTTCTAAAGTTTTAGAGCTCTAGGTCTGACGGTGCTTTGATAGTTCGAACGAAGGTAACCATTGCAGGCTCTGTGTGTCTGTAAGCCCCACACTGTGTCACTTCATCCTTGCTGTGTGTATGTGTGTGTTTTTTTTCTTGGACATCTGTTGGGAGAAATTACTGATTTACAGTTCATGAAGGTTTCCTAATCACACATATGAAGTTTAGGAAAGATCTGACCTTTTTAACCCTTCCAAACAGCCCATATTACCCCAAGTTAAGGCACTTCCGGTTGACACAGGAAGCTGAAAGTGGACACATCCTCCTTGGGGTAGGCTCTTACAGAATTTTGAATTTGAAGTCTTTACATTAAGAACTGACTGACTGAGGGTTGAATGAGTGTGTGTGATTTCAGAAAATCACAGAAAGCTCGTAGAGCTCCGAAACCCACCTTAACGGTTTCGTCTGAACACACCACTACTGGATCTGTAACTTTTTTGGTTAAACACATTACTTTGACCATCACCAATTGTACGGTTTCTCGTAAATTACGATAGATAAACATCTGGTTCTTTTTTTCCTGACACTGTAGGTTCATGTACTTTGACGTGAAGCAGTCAAACTAGCGGTCTATTTGAGTTTTTAACCTTTAATCCCAGAAAAATAGCCTTAACTCAAAAAGTAATGTTTCTTGACTAATAGCTCATTAGGCCAAACCTATGCTCACCAAGTTTGTCTTCAAAGTCTTTTGGCCATCGTCTTTGAGAAATGGCCATGGTCATGATTGGTGATGTTTTGTACATTTACAATAAGAAGTCATTCACCATCTGTTGGAATTTACTGGGACAGAGGAAAAATGACCCATTTGAAAATTTTATAAAATGGAAACCAAATGTCCAAGAGACTTGATTTGACGACTTCCCGGAAAATTTGACCCTGGGGCACGGCAAATTTTAAAAACATTTGCGGACGTCTAGTAAGGGACCATACATTTGCAATATGGAGATCCTCATCAATCATACAGCAAATGTCATTTGCGTCCCTTATGTAGGGAAGGCCCTTTCATGTCAATGTCCCCATGCACAAAGTGAGGTCCATACAGGGACGGTTTTCCAAGATCAGTGTGGAAGAACTTGACTGGCCTGCACAAAGCCCTGACCTCAACCCCATCAAACTCCTTTGGGACGAATTGGAACCCTTTTTGCCAATCGCAGAGGTCAGACGTTTCTTGTAGATGGCCACCAGGTTGGCACACATCTCAGGAGGGATTTTGTCCCACTCCTCTTTGCAGATCTTCTCCAAGTCATTGAGGTTTCGAGGCTGATGTTTGGCAACTCGAACCTTCAGCCCCCTCCACAGATTTTCTTTGGGATTAAGGTCTGGAGACTGGCTAGGCCACTCCAGGACCTTATTGTGCTTCTTCTTGAGCCACTCCTTTGTTGCCTTGGCCATGTGTTTGGGGTCATTGTCATGCTGGAATACCCATCTACGACCCATTTTCAATGCCCTGGCTGAGGGAAGGAGGTTCTCACCCAAGATTTGACAGTACATGGGCCCCGTCCATCGTCCCTTTGATGCGGTGAAGTTGTCCTGTCCCCTTAGCAGAAAAAGACCCCCAAAGCATAATGTTTCCACCTCCATGCTTGACTGTGGGGATGGTGTTCTTGGGGTCATAGGCAGCATTAATCCTCCTCCAAACACGGTGAGTTGAGTTGATGCCAAAGAGCTCCACTTTGGTCTCATCTGACCACAACACTTTCACCCAGTTGTCCTCTGAATCATTCAGACGTTCATTGGCCAACTTCAGACGGGCATGTATATGTGCTTTTTTGAGCAGGGGGACCTTGCAGGGGCTGCAGGATTTCAGTCCTTCATGGTGTAGTGTGTTACCAATTGTTTCTTGATGACTAGGGTCCCAGCTGACTTGAGATCATTGACAAGATCCTCCCGTGTAGTTCTGGACTGATTCCCACCGTTCTCATGATCATTGCATGGAACCCCAGGCCGAGGGAGATCGACAGTTCTTTTGTGTTTCTTCCATTTGCGAATAATCGCACCAACTGTTGTCACCTTCTCACCAAGCTGCTTGGCAATGGTCTTGTAGCCCATTCCAGCCTTGTGTAGGTCTACAATCTTGTCCCTGACATCCTTGGGGAGCTCTTTGGTCCTGGCCATAGTGGAGAGTTTGAAATCTGATTGATTGCTTCTGTGGGCAGGTGTCTTTTATACAGGTAACAAACTGAGATTAGGAGCACTCCCTTTAAGAGTGTGCTCCTAATCTCAGCTCGTTACCTGTATAAAAGACACCTGGGAGCCAAAAATATTTCTGATTGAGAGGGGGTCAAATACTTATTTCCCTCATTAATATGCAAATCAATTTATAACATTTTTGACATGCGTTTTTCTGAATTTTGTTGTTGTTATTCTGTCTCTCACTGTTCAAATAAACCTAACATTTAAAATTATAGACTGATAATTTCTTTGTAAGTGGGCAAACGTACAAAATCAGCAGGGGATCAAATACTTTTTTCCCCTCACTGTGTGTGTGTGTGTGTGTGTGTGTATATATATATATATATAGTGAGTATGTTGGAGCCCATGTACTTATTTTATAACTAATATATATATATATATATATATATATATTACACTACATTTCAAAAGTTTGGGGTCACTGAGAAATGTCCATGTTTTTGAAAAAAAATCTAACATTTTTGTCCATTAAAATAACATCAAATTGATCAGAAATACAGTGTAGACATTGTTAATGTTGTAAATGACTATTGTAGCTGGAAATGGCTGATTTTGAATGGAATATCCTCATAGGAGTACAGAGGCCCATTATCAGCAACTTTCACTCCTGTCATCCAATGGAACGTTGTGTTAGCTAATCCAAGTTTATCATTTTAAAAGGCTAATTGATCATTAGAAAACCATTTTTCAATTATGTTAGCACAGCTGAAAAATGTTGTTCTGATTGAAGAAGCAATAAAACTGTCCTTCTTTAGACTACTGGAGAATCTGGAGCATCAGCATTTGTGGGCTCGATTACAGGCTCAAATTGGCCAGAAACAAAGAGCGTTGTTCTGAAACTCATCAATCTATTATTGTCTAAGAAATGAAGGCCATTCCATGTGAGATATTGCCAAGAAACTGAAGATCTCGTACAATGCTGTGTACTACTCCATTCACAGAACAGCGCAAACTGGCTCTAACCAGAATAGAAAGAGGAGTGGGAGGCCCCATTGCACAACTGAGCAAGAGGACAAGTAGATTAGAGTGTCTTGTTTGAGAAACCGATTCCTCACAAGTCCTCAATTGGCAGCTTCATTAAATAGTACCTGAAAACACCGGTCTCAACGTAAACAGTGAAGAGGCAACTGTGATGCTGGCCTTCTAGGCAGAGTTGCAAAGAAAAATACATATCTCAGACTGGCCAATAAAAGATTAAGATGGGCAAAAGAACACAGACACTGGACAGAGGAAGATTGCAAAAAAAAGTGTCATGGACAGACAACGTTTGAGGTGTTCGGATCACGAAGAACATTTGGGAGACACAGAAAGTGAAAATATGCTGGAGGAGTGCTTGACGCTATCTGCCAAGCATGGTGAAGGCAATGCGATGGTCTGGGGGTGGTTTGGTGGTGGTAAAATGTGAGATTTGTACAGGGTAAAATGGATCTTGAAGAAGGAAGGCTATCACTCCATTTTGCAACGCCATGCCATACCCTATGGACGGTGTTTAAATGGAGCAAATTTCCTCATACAACAAGACAATGAACCAAACCACAGCTCCAAACTATGCAATACATTTTTAGGGAAGAAGCAGTCAGCTGGTATTCTGTCTATGATGGTGTGGCCAGCACAGTCACTGGATCTCAACTGTATTGAGCTGTTGTGGGAGCAGCTTCACCCTATGGTACTTAAGAAGTGCCCAGGAAGCCAATCCAACTTGTGGGAGGTGCTTCAGGAAGCATCAGGTGAAATCTCTTCAGATTACCTCAACAAATTGACAACTGGAATGTCAAAGATCTACTTGGCTGGAATTGTTGCAAATGGAGGATTATTTTACGAAAGCAACATTTTTTCCAATTATAAATCATTATTTATAACCTTGTCAATATCTTCACTATATTTCCTATTCATTTTGCAACTCATTTCATGTATGTTTTCATGGGAAACAAGGACATTTCAAAATGACCCCAAACTGTTGAATGGTACATTTGGGCAGTCTTCATTTAAAAAAAAGAACATACATACAATGGTTCATTGGATCCGTTTAAAACTTTGCAC